>NC_092382.1:69345170-69527670 GCF_030028105.1 Mobula birostris
CACATTTATCCACATTAAATTGCATCTGCCATGAATTTGCCCACTCACCTAACCTATCCAAGTCACCCTGCATCCTCTTAACATCCTCCTCACAGCTAACACCGCGCAGCTTCATGTCATCCGCAAACTTGGAGATGCTGCATTTAATTCCCTCATCCAAGTCATTAATATATATTGTAAACAACTGGGGTCCCAGCACTGAGCCTTGCGGTACCCCACTAGTCACTGCCTGCCATTCTGAAATGGTCCCGTTTATTCTCACTCTTTGCTTCCTGTCTGCCAACCAATTCTCTATCCACATCAATACCTTACCCCCAATACCGTGTGCTTTAAGTTTGCACACTAATCTCCTGTGTGGGACCTTGTCAAAAGCCTTTTGAAAATCCAAATATACCACATCCACTGGTTCTCCCCTATCCACTCTACTAGTTACATCCTCAAAAAATTCTATGAGATTCGTCAGACATGATTTTCCTTTCACAAATCCATGCTGACTTTGTCCGATGATTTCACCGCTTTCCAAATGTGCTGTTATCACATCTTTGATAACTGACTCTAGCAGTTTCCCCATCACTGATGTTAGGCTAACTGGTCTATAATTCCCTGGTTTCTCTCTCCCTCCTTTTTTAAAAAATGGGGTTACATTAGCCACCCTCCAATCCTCAGGAACTAGTCCAGAATCTAAAGCGTTTTGAAAAATTATCACTGATGCATCCACTATTTCTTAGGCTACTTCCTTAAGCACTCTGGGATGCAGAGCATCTGGCCCTGGGGATTTATCTGCCTTTAATCCCTTCAATTTACCTAACACCACTTCCCTACTAACATGTATTTCGCTCAGTTCCTCCATCTCACTGGACCCTCTGTCCCCTACTATTTCTGGAAGATTATTTATGTCCTTCTAAGTGAAGACAGAACCAAAGTAATTATTCAATTGGTCTGCCATGTCCTTGCTCCCCATAATCAATTCACCTGTTTCTGTCTGTAGGGGACCTACATTTGTCTTAACCAATCTTTTTCTTTTCACATATCTATAAAAGCTTTTACAGTGATTTTTTATGTTCCCTGCCAGTTTTCTCTCATAACCTTTTTTCCCCTTCCTAATTAAGCCCTTTGTCCTCCTCTGCTGAACTCTGAATTTCTCCCAGTCCTCAGGTGAGCCACTTTTTCTGGCTAATTTGTATGCTTCTTCTTTGGAATTGATACTATCCCTAATTTCTCTTGTCAGCCACGGGTGCACTACCTTCCTTGATTTATTCTTTTGCCAAACTGGGATGAACAATTGTTGTAGTTCATCCATGCTATCTTTAAATGCTTGCCATTGCATATCCACCGTCAATCCTTTAAGTGTCAGTTGCCAGTCTATCTTAGCTAATTCACGTCTCATACCTTCAAAGTTACCCTTCTTTAGGTTCAGAACCTTTGTTTAGCTGTGGAGATTGCGGAGGCATTAGCGATGATCTTTCAAAAGTCGATAGATTCTGGCATGGCTCCGGAGGACTGAAAGATTGCAATGTCACTCCGCTATTTAAGAAGGGGGCAAGAAAGCAAAAAGGAAATTATAGACCTGCTCGCTTGACATCGGTGGTTGGGAAGTTGTTGGAGTCGATTGTCAAGGATGAGGTTACAGAGTACCTGGAGGCATATGACAAGATAGGCAGAACTCAGCATGGATTCCTTAAAGGAAAATCCTGCCTGACACACCTTTTACAATTTTTTGAGGAAATTACCAGTAGGCTGGACAATGGAGATGCAGTGGATGTTGTATATTTGGATTTTCAGAAGGCCTTTGACAAGGTGCCACACAAGAGTCTACTTAACAAGATAAGAGCCCATGGAATTACCGGAAAGTTACATATGTGGATAGAGCGTTGGCTGATTGGCAGGAAACAGAGAGTGGGAATAAAGGGAACCTATTCTGGTTGGCTGCCGGTAACCAGTGTTGTTCCACAGGGGTCCGTGTTGGGACCGCTTCTTTTTACATTGTACATCAACGATTTGGATTATGAAACAGACGGCTTTGTGGCTAAGTTTGCTGACGATACGAAGATAGGTGGAGGGGCCAGTAGTGCTGAGGAAACGGAGAGTCTGCAGAGAGACTTGGATAGATTGGAAGAATGGGCAGAGAAGTGGCAAATGAAGTACAATGTTGGAAAGTGTATGGTTATGCACTTTGGCAGAAAAAATAAACGGGCAGACTATTATTTAAATGGGGAAAGAATTCAAAGTTCTGAGATGCAACGGGACTTGGGAGTCCTTGTACAGGATTCCCTTAAAGTTAACCTCCAGGTTGAGTCGGTGGTGAAGAAGGTGAATGCAATGTTGGCATTCATTTCTAGAGGAATAGAGTATAGGAGCAAGGATGTGATGTTGAGGCTCTATAAGGCGCTGGTGAGACCTCACTTGGAGTACTGTGGGCAGTTTTGGTCTCCTTATTTAAGAAGGAATGTGCTGACGTTGGAGAGTGTACAGAGAAGATTCACCAGAATGATTCCGGGAATGAGAGGGTTAACATATGAGGAACGTTTGTCCGCTCTTGGACTGTATTCCTAGGAGTTTAGAAGAATGAGGGGAGACCTCATAGAAACATTTTGAATGTTGAAAGGCATGGACAGAGTGGATGTGGCAAAGTTGTTTCCCATGATGGGGGAGTCTAGTACGAGAGGGCATGACTTAAGGATTGAAGGGCGCTCATTCAGAACAGAAATGCAAAGAAATTTTTTTAGTCAGAGGGTGGTGAATCTATGCAATTTGTTGCCACGGGCAGCAGTGGAGGCCAAGTCATTGGGTGTATTTAAGGCAGAGATTGATAGGTATCTGAGTAGCCAGGGCATCAAAGGTTATGGTGAGAAGGTGGGGGAGTAGAACTAAATGGGAGAATGGATCAGCTCATGATAAAATGGAGGAGCAGACTCGATGGGCCGAATGGCCAACTTCTGCTCCTTTGTCTTATGGTCTTATGGACTTATGGAATATAGTCCTGACCCGTTCATTCTTTCCTTATAACCCAATTCCTCCAGACGTGACAACATCCTCGTGAATTTTCTCTGAACTCTTTCCACTTCTTTTACATCTTTCCTGTAGGTTGGTGACTAAAACTGTACACAATACTCCAAATCAGGCCTCACCAATATCTTGTACAATGTTAATATGACATCCATCTCCTGTACTAGAATGGTTGGGGGGTGGGAATCAAATTAAAGAGGCTAGGCGTGAGGAGGTTAGTTCACTACAGGGGGATGGGAACCAGTGCAGAGAGGCAGAGGGGTGTAAAGTGAGGGTAGAAACAAAAAGTACTAAGGAGAAAAGTAAAAGTGGCAGGCCTACAAATCCAGGGCAAGCATTAAAAAGGGCTACTTTTCAGCATAATTGTATAAGGGCTAAGAGAGTTGTAAAAGAGCGCCTGAAGGCTTTGTGTGTCAATGCAAGGAGCATTCGTAATAAGGTGGATGAATTGAAAGTGCAGATTGTTATTAATGATTATGATATAGTTGGGATCACAGAGGCATGGCTCCAGGGTGACCAGGGATGGGAGCTCAACGTTCAGGGATATTCAATATTCAGGAGGGATAGACATGAAGGAAGGGGAGGTGGGGTGGCGTTGCTGGTTAAAGAAGAGATTAACGCAATAGAAAGGAAGGACATAAGCCGGGAAGATGTGGAATCGATATGGGTAGAGCTGCGTAACACTAAAGGGCAGAAGACACTGGTGGGAGTTGTGTACAGGCCACCTAACAGTAGTAGTGAGGTCGGAGATGGTATTAAACAGGAAATTAGAAATGTGTGCAATAAAGGAACAGCAGTTATAATGGGTGACTTCAATCTACATGTAGATTGGGTGAACCAAATTGGTAAAGGTGCTGAGGAAGAGGATTTCTTGGAATGTATGAGGGATGGTTTTTTGAACCAACATGTCGAGGAACCAACTAGAGAGCAGGCTATTCTGGACTGGGTTTTGAGCAATGAGGAAGGGTTAATTAGCAATCTTGTTGTGAGAGGCCCCTTGGGTAAGAGTGACCATAATATGGTGGAATTCTTCATTAAGATGGAGAGTGACATAGTTAATTCAGAAACAAAGGTTCTGAACTTAAAGAGGGGTAACTTTGAAGGTATGAGACGTGAATTAGCTAAGATAGACTGGCAAATGACACTTATAGGATTGACGGTGGATATGCAATGGCAAGCATTTAAAGGTTGCATGGATGAACTGCAACAAATGTTCATCCCAGTTTGGCAAAAGAATAAATCAAGGAAGGTAGTGCACCCATGGCTGACAAGAGAAATTAGGGATAGTATCAATTCCAAAGAAGCAGCATACAAATTAGCCAGAGAAAGTGGCTCACCTGAGGACTGGGAGAAATTCAGAGTTCAGCAGAGGAGGACAAAGGGCTTAATTAGGAAGGGGAAAAAAGATTATAAGAGAAAACTGGCAGGCAACATAAAAACGGACTGTAAAAGCTTTTATGGATATGTAAAAAGGAAAAGACTGGTAAAGACAAATGTAGGTCCCCTGCAGACAGAAACAGGTGAATTGATTATGGGGAGCAAGGACATGGCAGACCAATTGAATAATTACTTTGGTTCTCTCTTCACTAAGGAGGACATAAATAATCTTCCAGAAATAGTAGGGGACAGAGGGTCCAGTGAGATGGAGGAACTGAGCGAAATACATGTTAGTAGGGAAGTGGTGTTAGGTAAATTGAAGAGATTGAAGGCAGATAAATCCCCAGGGCCAGATGGTCTGCATCCCAGGGTGCTTAAGGAAGTAGCCCAAGAAATAGTGGATGCATTAGTGATAATTTTTCAAAACTCGTTAGATTCTGGACTAGTTCCTGAGGATTGGAGGGTGGCTAATGTAACTCCACTTTTTAAAAAAGGAGGGAGAGAGAAACCGGGGAATTATAGACCGGTTAGCCTAACGTCGGTGGTGGGGAAACTGCTGGAGTCAGTTATCAAGGATGTGATAACAGCACATTTGGAAAGCGGTGAAATGATCGGACAAAGTCAGCATGGATTTGTGAAAGGAAAATCATGTCTGACGAATCTCATAGAATTTTTTGAGGATGTAACTAGTAGAGTGGATAGGGGAGAACCAGTGGATGTGGTATATTTGGATTTTCATAAGGCTTTTGACAAGGTCCCACACAGGAGATTAGTGTGCAAACTTAAAGCACATGGTATTGGGGGTAAGGTATTGGTGTGGGTGGAGAGTTGGTTAGCAGACAGGAAGCAAAGAGTGGGAATAAACGGGACCTTTTCAGAATGGCAGGCGGTGACTAGTGGGGTACCGCAAGGCTCAGTGCTGGGACCCCAGTTGTTTACAATATATATTAATGACTTGGATGAGGGAATTAAATGCAGCATCTCCAAGTTTGCAGATGACACGAAGCTGGGTGGCAGTGTTAGCTGTGAGGAGGATGCTGAGAGGATGCAGGGTGACTTGGATAGGTTGGGTGAGTGGGCAAATTCATGGCAGATGCAATTTAATGTGGATAAATGTGAAGTTGTCCACTTTGGTGGCAAAAATAGGAAAACAGATTATTATCTGAATGGTGGCCGATTAGGAAAAGGGGAGGTGCAACGAGATCTGGGTATCATTACACACCAGTCATTGAAAGTGGGCATGCAGGTACAGCAGGCGGTGAAAAAGGCGAATGGTATGCTGGCATTTATAGCAAGAGGATTTGAGTATAGGAGCAGGGAGGTACTACTGCAGTTGTACAAGGCCTTGGTGAGACCACACCTGGAGTATTGTGTGCAGTTTTGGTCCCCTATTCTGAGGAAAGACATCCTTGCCATAGAGGGAGTACAGAGAAGGTTCACCAGATTGATTCCTGGGATGGCAGGACTTTCATATGAAGAAAGACTGGATGAACTGGGCTTGTACTCGTTGGAATTTAGAAGATTGAGGGGGGGATCTGATTGAAGCATATAAGATCCTAAAGGGATTGGACAGGCTAGATGCAGGAAGATTGTTCTCGATGTTGGGGAAGTCCAGAACGAGGGGTCACAGTTTGAGGATAGAGGGGAAGCCTTTTAGGACTGAGATTAGGAAAAACTTCTTCACACAGAGAGTGGTGAATCTGTGGAATTCTCTGCCACAGGAAAGAGTTGAGGCCAGTTCATTGGCTATATTTAAGAGGGAGTTAGATATGGCCCTTGTGGCTACAGGGGTCAGGGGGTATGGAGGGAAGGCTGAGGCGGTGTTCTGAGTTGGATGATCAGCCATGATCATAAATAATGGCGGTGCAGGCTCGAAGGGCCGAATGGCCTACTCCTGCACCTATTTTCTATGTTTCTACTCAGTACTTTGATTTGTGAAGGCCAATGTGCCAAAATCGTTATTTCCATCCTGATTTATCTCTGACGCCACTTTCAGTGAATTATGGACCTGAATTCCCAGATCCCTTTCTTCTGCAGCACTCCTCAGAGCCCTACCAGTCACTGTGTAAGACCTTGTTCCTACCAACATGCAACACTTCACACTTGTCCGCATTAAATTCCTTTTTCCGTTTCGCAACCCATTTTTTCAGCAGGTCCAGATCACACTGCAAGCCATGAGAGTATTTCTTGCTGTCCACTACACCACAAATATTGGTGTCATCCACAAATTTGCTGATCCAGTTAACCATGTTATCATCCAGATATCTGAAATAGATGACAAACAACAACAGATCCAGCACTGATCTCTGTGGCACACCACTAGTCACAGGCCTCCCGTCAGAGAGGCAACCATCTGCTACCACACTCTGGCTTCTCCCAAAGACAGCGTCTCATTCAATTTACTATCTCATCTTGAATGCTGAGTGACTGAACCTTCTTGACCAACCTCCCATATGAGACTTTGTCAAGTGTCTTGCTAAAGTCCATGTAGACAACATCTACTGCCTTGCCTTCATCCACTTTCCTGATAACATCCTCGTGAGGCTCGATAAATTTGGTTAGACATGACCTAGCATGCACAAACCCATGCTACCTATCCTTAATCAGTCCACATCTATCTAAATAATTGTATATCTGGTTCCTGCACATACGTTCCAATAACTTTTCCCCTACTGATGTCAAGCTCACCAATGTATAAATTCTTAGTTTGTTTTCAGAGCCTTTCTTGAACAGTGGAACAACATTGGCTGTCCTCCAATCCTCCGGTACCTCACCTGTCACTGAGGATGATTTAAATATTTGTGCTTGGGCCCTGACAATTTCTGCACTTGTCTTCCGCAGGGTCCCAGGGAACAACTTGTCAGGCCCTGGTGATTTATCCACGGTAATTTTCCTTAAGACAGCAAACACCTCCACCTCTGTAATCTGTACAGGGTCCATGAAGTTGATGCTGCTTTGCCTCACTTCTATAGACCCTGTGACCATCCCCTGAGTAAATGCAGATGCAAAAATACTATTTAAAATTGCCCCCATCTATTTTGTCTCCTCATATAGATTACCATTCTGATCGTCCAGAGTGGGCATGTTTCTGTACTGACCTTCTCCATGTTTCTATGACAGAGAAGCTGGCCAAACTTGATTGGAAGGGAAACTGGTAGGAATGACAGAAACTCCAGCCATTGCTGCTCTGGGAGCAATTCCGGAGCTGAGTGATAGATACATCCCAAAGAACTGGAAGCATTGTAAAGGCAGGAGGACACAACTGTGGCTGAAATGAAAAGCCAAAGCCAACGTAGAAACCAAAGAGAGGGCAAATATTAGAATAAAAAACATTGGGACGCTTTCAGAAACAAACTGAAGACAACGAAAAAGAAATGTCAGATGAGCTCAGGGCATGGAATTATGATATTGTAGTCGCTAATGATTCTTGGTTGCACCCAACAGCCTGATGCATTCAGAGAAACAAAATAGCCAGGGCCTCAATATCTCAGGAAAGCAAAGGTTCCCTGCACCAATTACCTTTCAACTTTTAGTTTGACGGGCACATACAAGCTCTACACCCTCGAAACTTCATTTCTGAAGAACTCCCACTTACCAAGTAATCCTTTGCCAGAAACATCCTGTCCCAGTTCACACTTGTCAGATCCTTTCTGATGCCATCAAAATTGACCTTTCTCCAAGTTAGAATCTCAACTTGTGGTCCAGACCTCTCTTTTTCCATATTTATTTGGAATCTCATGGTATTATGATCACTAGATACAAAGTCTTCCCATACACTAATTTCTGTCACTAGCGCTGGATCATTTCCTGATAGCTTATTGCACACTTCTATGTCGGGAATTCTACTGGTTGAGAGCACATTTGACAAACTCTACCCCATCTAGTCCTTTTACAGTATGGAAGTCCCAGCCAATATATGGAAAGTTAAAATCACTTGGTATATCAATCTTTGTTTCTGGCATAGTCTTTGTAACTTTATTTCTCTCAATCCCTCAGACTGTTGGGGCAACCAAGTCCCAGTAATGGTAACAATATCATAATTCAATGCACTGAGCTCATCTGGCTTCCTGCATTTGATATACACAGCTCAGCACATTCGAAGCACCATGCTCAATCTTTTGATTGCTGACTTTGAAGTTTGACCAACATCTGACTGGTGTCAAGAAAACAACCACTTCCTCGATGTCACAGGAACAAAGAAGCTGGTTGTGGATTACGGAAGGAATGGAGACAGGCTAACCCCTATTGACATCAATGGATCTGGAATTGAGAGGGTGAACAGCTTTAAGTTCCTTGGCATACACATCTTCAAGGATCTCACACGGTCTGTACCGGCTGTGTGGGGAAAAAGGCACAACAGTGCCACTTTCACCTCAGACGATTGAAGGAGTTTGGAATGTGCCCCCAAGTGCGAAGAACTTTCTACAGGGACACAATTGAGAGCATCCTGACTGGCTGCATCACTGCCTGCTATGGGAATTGTACCTCCCTCAATCACAGGACTCTGGTGCGGACCGACTGCAAATCGCCATATAATGTCAACCCCAGCTAATGCTGGTGTTTCTCCTGTTTAAGTGGTGGTGAGGAAGGGACTGATCCCGGGGTCTGTGTAAATCGAGGGCCGATTGCATTGGGAAAGGGCTGGGACCGAGCCGGACAGTTGGGGGCTCCGGGCTCTCCAGCCTTGCATCCCTGGTTTTAGTTTTGTACCTGAGTCAGGTTTGCAGGATCATTTTGTTGTGGGTCCCCAAGCTGGGAGGGTGGATGGGGATGAAGCGGACCTGTCTGTGTGTCGGTGTGGGGCGAATGGTAAGAAGGGTGTGGGGCCACTGTGGGTTATCGGATGCAACATGACCTGGGTGGATGGGCATGGGGTAAATTAAGTTGTCAAAGAGGGTGGATCTGGTCCACTGGGTCAGACAGCTCAGCTCGCCTGGCCCTTCAGGAGGCCACAGTTCTCTTCATCTTAATTACTGACAAAACTTCCTGTTAACATTGACCTTGTCACAGATCCCCAGGGTCTGCAAACAGATGATTGGTAGGAAGCAGAGGGTTATGATGAGAGGCTGTTTCTTGGACTCGAGTCCCATGCTTAGTGTTGTTCCCTGGGGTTACGCCCGTTGCTACTTGTCATCTACGTCAATAATTTGGTTGATAGAGTACAGGGTATGGGTAGAGAGTTTGCAGCAAGTTCAACAATTACTTTTTTCAAAGATGGTCAGTATAAACACTCCCCTCTCTTTCACTCAGAGCTGACCAAAATCTACTTCAGAGGATGCAAGATCTTGAACTGAGTAATCAGTGAGGGAACTGGAGTGGTTTTAAAGGGCTGGGCTGCTGACAGCACATTACCAGACCTGGAGTGATTGCAACTGGGTCTGACAGAGGCATAAATGGTTCATCTGGGCACATTCAGTCTCACTCCAACTATTTCTTACCTTCCTTTGTACAGGTATGCAATGTCTAAAGGACCAGTGTTTGAGTAAATGAGACTCACCAAACTTTCTCCTGACTGAATCACTGGATTCTCCGAGTCAGATGGGTTCTCTCCAGTTGATGCTCTCAATCCTCGGGCTGGTTCACTTGTTGCTGTTCCCTCGTCTTCAGTCGTAGTTTGCTTCCAGTTGGGGTTTTTCTTCCAATAAATCTCTCACTGCAGGTCTAACTTTAACATGAAAGATAATGAAGCACATTAACAATAAAAAGGGAAACCAAAAATTTCTGCTTAATGTTCCCTCACAGCCTAGTATCGGAGAGTGAAGACATTACCAGTGTTATTCGAACCCAAAGGATTGGGTAAAGTTAATATTCAGCCATTTGGGAGTGATCGAACTTTTTGTATCTTCTTTTGGGAAACTGTGGCATGCACGTTCGAGTTAAACCCCTGCAAGGTCGGGAAAGTTTGTGCAGTGACCACCCTCCAGCCAAAAGGTCAGTTTCTTTAAGACACTTTATTTCTTTGTGATTTTGTCTGACAAGGCATCTCTCTGCTGTGGTTGACAGATTTGTCATTTCTTCGAAGGAATTGTTGTTTCGGGGAAGTCTCTCCCTAATGATTGTATAAATCACTTGGACTTTTGAATTTACTGCTTTAAGACTGTGCTTCAATGAGAACTGATTCTAAGTTTGACTGTTTGTTAGATATTGCCGCATAACTGCTAACTTCCAGTTATGTTCGTCGTTTGTTTACTTTTCTATGTTTTTGAGCAGAGGTTAATAAATTTTGTTGTTTGTTTATAAAGCCTGACTCATTTTCATATCTATTGCTGCTGGTTCATAACAATACTGTACATAAAGCTGATTATTCCTGAAATTATTCTTATAAACCTTGTTATCAACAACGGTACTGAACACATTCCCAGGAATAACAAATCGGTACCAGAATAATTTATAGAGAAAAGTTGTGCTTTCTTTACTGTTCTACTATCACAAAACGAGCCATTTCCATTCCCAGATTAAAACAGGTCCATTTCAGGAAATATCAACCATTCCAGGGTGAATGTAATGAAAAGACACTGGAATTTCCAGAAACACACAGCTGGTGAGGAATAGGTGTGGGGAGAGGAACAAACTTTACAATTCAGGTTAATAACGTTTCGTCAGAATGACTTCAAGCATTTTCATTTTTTAGTGCAGATCTCCAGCAATTTCAGATTCTGCTTGATTTCCCCACCGAGTGACAGACAAGTGACAGTGGAGGGGGGGGCGGTGTGGGTGGGATTTCCAAATACAGTTTGAACACCAAACTCAAGGGTCCAGTTCTACTGTTGTAAACACGGAACAGCCCATTTACTCACAGCTTCTCCCTGTGAGGATGGAATGGGAACTCATCCTCTCCTCAGATTAGCAGTCAGTGCTTCCAAAGGAACGCCAGAAACAAGCATCTGATCCCAGAACAGAAATACTCGCTCAGCACCTCATAAGCCCAAGCAGCTCGATTCCCGGGTCCATTTTACCTGGATCAAAAACTGTGATATCCCAGGACCCAACCTCACAGAGTCACACAGCTGAATCTGCCACTCACCGACCCTGAGAGTCTCACACATCGTCCCCACATCTCACACTGGGTAGTGCAATCCGGGATTTCCCCACAACCAATGTCCAGCTGCTCGAAATTTCTGCTTCATTGCAGAAGGACGACCATCCAGCCCCATCTGTAGAAGCACTAACCAAAGTCAAAACCAAAACACCAACAGTTCCATATGCCTGGAATGTAGATCACAGGATTATAGCCCAAGCACCAACTCTCCCAGTACTCTTTGCTGCCAGTAAAATGCTACAGTGTGTCAGCCAGTCACAGTTCACAACTAGCACCTCCACACCAATGCACAACAGAACTGGAACCTGATGACCCTCTGGCATTCCAGCTAACAAAAACTGATTCTGGAAATAACTCAGTGAGGCCAAAAGTGTAAATGAACACTTCACAATGAAGACAAGGTTAGAAGAAAGATTGCTGATATATAACATTGAGGAGGTGGGATACAGGGTTGGCCGAGGTTGCCCAGATGGTTGGTATACATCACTGAAGTGGGGTTAGGAAAGTGGGCAGAGGTTGAACAAGATGGGCAGGAATGAGCAGATGGAACCAGGTGGGAGAAGGGATCAAGGACAATCACTGATGATCCTCCAACAATACACAGATATTGAATTAATCACACATACTACTGTATAAAAGATCCTAAAATGACAAAGTTAGAATAAACAATAAGAATTTTGGCATATGCTCTTTGACCCTCACCAAATTTTTATCAACACACCATAGAAAGTTTCCCACCCGGACTCTTCACACTTTGTATGGTAACTACTCTGCCTGTGACTGCGAGGAACTGCAGGGACCTTTGGATACAGATCAGCACATCACAGAAACCATTCTCCTCCCTGGACTTCCCAGTCCCTCAGTAAAGCAGGCAGTGAAATCAAACATCCCCACAGCCTGGGACGTTCTCCTTTCTCACCCACCCCAGTCGGGGAGAAGACACAACAGCCATAAAGCTCAAGGACAAATGAGAGGAGCCTCAGGAAGCCAGGCGAGTTAGGGGAAGTTAACGGGACTCAGGGGCCAACATCAGATTTCCCCAACACAACATGGAGGAAGCATTACCACCAATCCAGGGACTGTGGGCACACACCACATGATCTTGTGTCACAAAGCAGAGGGCAGGGCAGATCTGAGGCACACAGCCTCACGTGAGCTGTTGGCGGGACTCCCATTTCAATTCTGCGGAAATAGACAGCCTGGGCTCCTGGTTTGGATTGTTCAATGCAGATTAAGTGAAGTCGACACATTTCTGACGAGCCCAGATAACTGGGTACTAAATGAGTAATTGGCCCTCAGTTCAGGGTTCACGGCCAACATTAGATCCACTTCAGCACCACCCAGCCGGAGACTGTGAGCATGCGCGAAGAGCTTGTTATATCTGCAGTTAAATGCCAGGGGCAAATGGGATCATGTGACTGGTGGGGTCTCCCATCACCCCAGGCAGAGCACTCCAGCTACCCACTATTCATGTGGAAAGAAACAAACTTGCCGCTCACATCTCTTCTCGCCTTAAATGTGTTAGACATTTCAACCTCCGGGAAAAACATACCATCTGTCTATTCCACTCGTAATGTTATAAACGTCCATCCAGTCTCACCCCAGCCTGCGCCGCCCTGGAGAAAACAACACAAGTTTGTCCAACCTCTCGTTATAGCTCATGCCCTCTAATCTAGACAATATCCTGGCAAACCTCTTTTACACTCTCTACTATTATTCTGACATTTCACATTCTTAAAATAAAGTACTGATCCTAACTGACATAAGACTGGGAATGTTTTCTTGGATTAAATGTCAGGAATTGTGTAAAACTGAGTATTTGGCTATGGTGTATGTAAACTTCTGACTTCAACAGTAGCCATTAATATGAAAAAGAAAATTTGCTAGCATATCAAACAGAAAAAATGGCAAATTTTCTGTTCTCATTGATCAATCAACAAGCCTGAGCATTAAGACCACCCGAATAGTTTATTTGAAACGTGATAAGGAAGGTGATCCCCATTTTATGTTTTTAGATCTAATTGAACTGCCTGATCAGAAAGGTGCAACTATTGTTAAGCATCTTCTGAATTGTCTCAAGAACCATGGGTTTGATGACTCTTACTTGAAACAGAACCTTGTAGCATTTGCTAGTGATCGGGAGAACATAATGCCTGGTGTCAAATCTGGTGTTGCTACAATTCTCAAGGAACATTACCTTGATGTGACAAATTGGCACGGTCTTAATAACATATTAGAACTTGCAGTAGGTGATTCAGTGAGAGAAGTTCACGGAATAAATCATTTTCAATCATTTATGGACAAATTATATTCTGTTTACAGTAGATCACCTCTAAATCAAAAGGAACTGTCTGAATGTGCCTCTCAACTGGAACAACAAATTTGCAAAATAGGCCGTGTTCTGGGCACCAGGTGTGTGGCTAGCTCATTTCGAACAGTTTCAGCAGTGTGACAAAATTATGAAGCACTGTGTTTTCACTTTGAAAAAGCAATGAAGAATGAAACAGGATCTGTGAGTGACAGAAAAACCTATGAAGGTCTGTTGGAAAGATTCTTCAGGACAGTTTCTATTGGACTGAGCTCTAACGTATGACACGTTGCATGAACTTGGTTTACTGTCAGAGTGTTTACAGAAACACACTACTACGACTGTTTATGCAGACAAACTGACCCAATGGATCAGAAGATCACTGCATGGACTGAAAGACCAACCTGGTACAAAAACTCTAGAAGCTCAAGAGGCAGTTGAAAAGGGGAAGTTTGGAGAAATTACCTTAACAAGCAACAACAAAATTGTCTCCATTAATTATCGACAGTTTCTTACTCGTCTTATAAACAGTTTGTAGCACCTTATGTTCACGGCAACATCTTTGAAAGGTTCTCAAACTTCTAAACCTCAAAGTATGTATTAATTCCCAGCCAAATGAAATGTGTGTCCTTGATAAAGATAACTGGCCTGCTGAAATACTGCTTAATATTTTTTTTTCAAGGCAAGTCGTATCTTTTTGTCATTTCAACCATAAACTGGGGGTACAGTACACAGTAAAAACGAGACAATGTTTCTCCAGGACCCTGGTGCTACATAAAACAACACAAAACTACACTAGACTATGTGAGACTGCACAAGGCTACCCTAGACTACGTAAAAACATTAAAAAACTGCACTAGACTACAGCCCTGCACAGGACAACATAAAGTGTGCAAAAACAGTGCAGGGCAGTACAATAATTTATAAACAAGACAATAGGCACAGTAGCGGACAAATAACAATATAATAATAAATGATGTGAATGTCAGTCTAGACTCTGGGTATTGAGGAGTCTGATGGCTTGGGGGAAGAAGCTGTTACGCAGTCTTGTCGTGTGAGCCCGGATGCTTCGGTACTTTCTGTCTGATGGAGAATGATGGAGAAGCTGCAATATCATCTCTCTGTAAGAGATTTAAGCTTTCTTCTTCCTCTGTAATAAATGCCTTCAGAGATTATGTGGAGGATCGTGGACGCCGCATCCCCCAAGATTTACGTCCATTACTGAGCTGTTCACAAGTTATTCCTATTAGTACTGCTGAGTGTGAGAGAGGATTCAGTCACATCAACTTGATAATAACAACAACACACTCAAGGACTCTCATAGATCATGTATCATCACTTATGTTTGTTAAACTACACAGACCTCCTCTAGTTCAGTGGAATCCTGAGCCGTATGTCACAACATGGCTGCAGTACCACAGATCAGATCAGCAGATGATACCAGGACAAGAGTTGCTTCAGACCCCCGAACACATATTACGCCCGACTCTTTGTGGAAATTATTGTGAAACTTCTCATTGGTGGTGTTTGGTAAGTAGGTAATTACTTTTAAATTGGTAAAATACATGATTAGTGCCTTTTTCTTTACTCGCTTGATAATTGTATTTTACGATAAATTAGTGAGTGCAACTCAGTAATACTTTGTCATATTATTAAATTATTATATGTTTTATTGTACCAGTTACACACTGAAATGTACTGATAGGCTATACTATTGTTAATGTTTTAACTATCACTATATTTCTGTGTAGCTCTGGAATTGATATATTTCTTTCATCTTGGTTTACCATTATACCAGCGCCAAAGAAGAAGAATGTGGGCTGCCTTAAGGACTATTGCCCGGTAGCACTTACATCGACAGTGATGAAATGCTTTGGGAGGTTGGTTATGACTGAAATGAACTCCCGCCTCAGCAAGGACCTGGACCCACTGCAATTTGCCTGTCGTCACAATAGGTCAACGGCAGATGCAATCTCCATGGCTCTTCACACGGTTTTAGACCACCTGGACAACACAAGCAGCTATGTCAGGCTGCTGTTCATCGACTACAGCTCCGCATTTAATACCATCATTCCCACTATCCTAATTGAGAAGTTGCAGAACCTGGGCCTCTGTAATTGTATTCTCATCTTCCTAACCAGAAGAACATAGTCTGTGCAGATTGGTAATAACATATCCTCTTCGCTGACGATCAACACTGGCGCACCTCAGGGGTGTGTGCTTAGCCCACCGCTCTACTCTCTGGATACACATGACTGTGTGGCTGGGCACAGCTCAAACACCATTTACAAATTTACCCACAATACAACCATTGTTGGTCGAATCTCAGGTGGTGACGAGGGGGCGTACAGGAGTGAGATATGCCAGCTAGTGGAATGGTGCCACAGCAACAACCTGGCACTCAATGTCAGTAAGACGAAAGAGCTGATTGTGGACTTCAGGAAGAGTAAGACGGGGGAACACGTACCTATCATCATAGAGTGATCATAAGTGGAGAGAGTGAGTAGCTTTAAATTCCTGGGCATCAAGATCCCTGAGGATCTAACCTGGTCCCAGCATATTGAAGTTGCTGGTGAACGCAGCAGGCCTGGCAGCATCTCTAGGACGAGGTACAGTTGACGTTTCAGGCCGAGACCCTTCGTCAGGACTCGGCCTGAAACGTCGACTGTACCTCTTCCTAGAGATACTGCCTGGTCTGCTGCATTCACCAGCAACTTTGATGTGTGTTGCTTGAATTTCCAGCATCTGCAGAATTCCTGTTGGTTGTCCCAGCATATTGACGTAGTCATAAAGAAGGTAAGATAGCAGCTATACTTAATTAGGAGTTTGAAGCGATTTGACATGACAACAAACAAGCTCAAAATCTTCTATAGCTGCACTGTGGGGAGCATTCGGACAGGCTGCATCACTGTCTGGTACGGAGGGGCTACTGCACAGAACCGTGAGGAGCTGCAGAAGGTTGTAAATCCAGTCAGCTCCATCTTGGGTACTAGCCTACAAAGTATCCAGGACATGTTCAGGGAGCGGTGTCTCAGAAAGGCAGCGTCCATTATTAAGGGCCTCCAGCACCCAGGGCATGCCCTTTTCTCACTGTTACCATCAGGTAGGAGACACAGAAGCCTGAAGGCACACACTCAGCGATTCAGGAACAGCTTCTTCCCTTCTGCCATCCGATTCCTGAATGGACTTTGAAAGCTTTGGACACTACCTCACTTTTTAATAACATCATTTCTGTTTTTACACATTTTTAACAATCTATTCATTATGCATAATGATTTAGTTTTCTATTTATTTATTATCTATGCCAGAATATGTATTTATGTACGGCATTCAACTGCTGTTGCTGTCGAACAAATTTCACGTCAATTGCCTGTGATAATAAATCTGATTTTGACATAATAAGATATATATATATATACCACACTCAATTTGTTTACCTATTCATTACTCGAATGGGGCAAGGAGGTTGTCCAGTACATGAAATCAGCAGGTACACAAACTGGGTGTGACATATATACAGAGAGGATCTAGGAAATGGCAAGGATTTTGTCAGCTCCGGCACCTAAAACAATTAGCACTGCACCCCTGCTGAAAGGACATCCCACTTTCTAACAACCGCCCCCTTTCAGGCCTAGGGTCCCACATCTTTCCGACCACTCACCCCACACCCACAGTCCACCCGTAACCTCTACCCACACACAGACAGATCCCCTTCACCCCAAACCCCCTCCCAGCCTGGGAACCACAACTGACTGATCCCACAGCCCGGGCTCGGGCGCAAAGCTAAAACCGGGGCTGCGGGACCGGACAGCCCGGAGCCTGCAGCCGTCCGGCAGAACTCGGTCCCGGCCCTTTCCAACTGCAGCAAACCCCCGATTTACACAAACTCCATTACTCACCTCCCCGACAGCAGAACCGCCGGCGACAACTGTGCTGGGCACCGGGCCGACGTTCAGCAGGATATTCGCCGCAGCACCACCCGTGGACGGAGGTCTGCACATCGCCCCCGGTGGTCGGAGGTCAATGCAGCGCCACCGGTGGCCGGAGGTCCATGCAGCGCCACCAGTGGCCGGAGGTCAATGCAGCGCCTCCAGTGGCCGGAGGTCCGTGCAGCGCCTCCAGTGGCCGGAGGCGGGAGGGACAACGGAGAGGTAAATCACAAACACGACAAAGTCTGCAGATGCTGGAAATCCAGAGCAACACCAACAAAATGCTGGCGGAACTCAGCAGGCCGGGCAGCAACTATCGAAAAGAGTTAACAGTCGACGTTTCCAGTTGAACTGAGGACTGAGATGGAATGAGGGACATATCTGAATAAAATCGGTGCGGGCGAGGAAATGTCGAGCTGGAAGGTGATAGGTGAAGCCAGGTAGGTGGGAAAGCTCAAGAGCAGAAGAAAATAGAATCTAATAGGAGAGGAGAGTGGAGAATAGGAGAAAGGGATGGAGCAGTGGATCCAGAGAGAAGTGTTCAGCAGGTGAGAGGACGTGAAAAGTCAGAGAGGAAGAGAGGGAGTGGGAGGGAGAGGTGAGGGGGAGATGTGTTCGGCGGAAGGAGAAATCGATATTCATGCTGTCAGGTTGGAGGGTAACCAGACGGAATATAAGGTGCTGATCCTGGACCCTGAGGGTGGCCTCATCTTGGCAGAAGAGGAGGCGATGGGTTGACACGTCGCAACGGGAATGGGAATCGGAATGAAAATGTTTATACACCGGGAAATCCCGCTCGGAGCAGATAGTTCAAAGGTTAATTAATTATCAAAGCAGATATCCATAAACAGCTCTGAGTTTTTTTTTCTTCTCCAGTGAGCCACGGAACAAAGAACATGAAAGTCGTTCAGAGAGAAACATCAAACTCCCACCCCACCCCCGCATAAAAAGGAACGGCATCCCGATCATCAACCCCCAAAACCCACCCCTCCCACAAATGGGAACAATAACATCGATCCCCCCGAAAAAACAACCCGACCCCGCACAACTGCGGAGGAGCCGGTGTCACCGGTGTAGAGGAGCCGCATCGGGAGCAGCGGACACAACGGGCGACCCCGGAAGATTCACAGGTGAAGGGTCGCCTCACCTGGAAGGATGTTTGGACAACGGGGGGAGTTCGGCCGTCCGGCCCTTTCACTGTGACCCCCGAACTCCACATCAAATCCGTACAAACGAATCTGGGTGAACTTTAATGACCAATAAATATAATTCCTCTCTTTGATCAGCTGTCTGAATGATCCCCTGACTCTGAGAGGAAGGGGTGTCTATGGTCCACATTGTCAGGGTGTTGAGTTTACCAGGAGACAGAGACTGCAGGGACGGGAGGTTTTCTGGTCACTAATACACTGTGTGTGGACCCCGCTGGCAATTCTGGTGTTGTGACCCGAATCGAGACAAACACCACGCTGCCCACTCCACCAACAACACGGCACAGCCGGACACATAACAGGGGACTTTACATCTCACAACACTGGATTCAGTGATGAAACCCGTGATTAATGTTGTTGTCCCACTGATATCATAAGAAATGTCCATTCAGGTGCTTTTAAATACGAGCGCCCCCCCACAGGTGACGTCACACAGGCTCAACGACATGCCTGACGTCACACATGGGCCCCCCACACCGGGATCTGCCCTCACGTGCGCGGTGTCTTACGTCACCCACGCGCTGGTGAGCTCGAGCTTTATCGGTTTAACGGCTGCGCTACTAATCACGTGACCAGCCCCTTCCTCACCGCCGTCAACAGAGGATTCAGGAGCTGCGCTATTCCCATTGGTGCACAGCGATGTCAATCACTGGTTACAACCAGTTGCCGAGGTGGACCGGCCGAGAGGGCGTTACCCCCGGTGATACGTGTCCCGTCAGTCACGATCTCTCCGTCAGCGCGGAACAAACTTCCAAGTAAATGTCCGCTTTTTGATTTATTTCCATTTCCCTCCCGTAGTCCTGTAAATCGGGCACCGTCGTATTGTTGGGAAAGGGCCGGGCCCGAGCTCTGCCGGACGGCTGGAGCAGGGGTGCAGTGCCAATGTTTTCGGTGCCGGAGCTGTAAGAGGGGTGATTGATAAGTTCGTGGCCCAAGTTAGAAGGCCTAAAGTTATACAGCTCTCGTTACATGCACGTGTAGTTCAACTCTTTGAGTGATTAGGCAGAAAGTTTGGAGTTAATAACTTTTGTGGTATTTCTGTTTCAGATAATTGAAAAATGATAGGTTTTCTAAAATTGACTCCTTCCACCTCAGGCCACGAACTTACCGATCACCCCTCGGCATTTCAGCAATGATCAGCTTTATGTATGAGGAGCATTTGATGGTTCTGGACCTGTGCTCAATGGAGTTCAGAGGGATATTGGGGGTGGTGGGGGGGATGTATGGTTAAGTAAACCTCCCGAATGCTGAAAAGCCTGGATACAGTGGACATGGAGAGGATGTTTCCATTAGATATTAATCTGACAGCACAGTCTCAGAATAAAGATGGTTCCTTTAAAAACTGAGATGAGAAAAAAAAAGGCAAAAATATGCCTGATCTGTGGAATTTGTTGCCGCAGAGGTTGGTTGAAGCTGCCATTTGGGTACATTTATGACAGAGATAAATATATTCATGATTGCTAAGTAGCTTCAGGGTTACAGGAGGAAGGCAGGAATATGGTGTTGGAATAAAACTCAGCCATGGTTGAGTGGTGGGGCAGACCAGATGGATCGAATCACCTAATTCTGTTCCTGTGTCTTATGTCTTACCATGACTGAATGATGGCTCCTTCTTATTCCATATCGTTTTGTGACGTGTGAGGGACAATAAAAGATTGTTCACTGAGATCATTGTATTTGCCTTCAATGTTTAAATTTCAGTGAGTTTTGTTCTTAGTAACATTAAGCAGAAATGTTTGGTTCTCCTTTTTATTGTTAATGTGCTTCTTTATCTTTCATGTTAAAGTGAGACATTAATTGGAAGAAAAACCCACAACTGGAATCAAACCACAACTGAAGACGAGGGAACAACAACAAGTGAACCAGCCTGAGGATTGAGAACATCAACTGGAGAGAATCCTTCTGACTCTGAGAAACCAGTGATTCAGTCAGGAGAAAGTTTGGTGAGTTACATTTACTCAAAGATTGGTCCTTTAGACATTACATACCTGTACAAAGGAAGGTAGGAAATAGTTGGAGTGAGACTGAATGTGCCCAGAAGAACCAGCTATGTATGCCTCTGCCAGACCCAGTTGTAATCACTCCAGGTCTGGTAATGTGTTTCCAGCAACCCAGCCCTTTAAAACCACTCCCATTCTGTGGAAGTGGAATCCGGATAAAGTCACTCAGATACCGTATAAGTACAAACTCTTTATTCCAAGCACCCGGAGCTTACTCAGTCAGTCACTCAAACAGGAACAGTCTATGACTGTCCTGCCCAATCCACTAGCTGACTAACAATTCCCCTTACACCACAGGTATGTCCATCCAGATACCCCCCACACAAGACAGGCTGGAGCCCAAAGTTATTTACTATTACAGCGCCTAATTACAAAATAGTCATAATGGCTTACACCCACAGAACAGACTGAAGCTGTCCTATCTCTATGCATGAGTGCACAAGGAGATAAGCATCCTGAAACCCTAGCTAGCTACCCTCAAGAAGAAATATGGCTCAGCATGGCTTAGCACATCTGTTGATCATCTGCAGTTTCTTTCAGAAAAACAGACTGCTATTGTTTAGTAGAGTACAGCATTGATATCAGTGGGTAAAAACAGCCTACAACAGTAATTATTACAATGATATGTACAACTATTAGGGCATAATGCAATATCATGCCCCACATATTACCGAACAGGCCTTCGAAGACCACAATTTCGACCCTTTGGTGAACCCGTGTAAATCCTGCCCTACTTTCTTGATGCTGTCAATCTCCTTGGCAGTGTGCTCGGAGAGGGATGTAATGTTAGTAGACTCATCAGGGATATAGGTGCAGCATTCTGTGTAAATAATAGCACAGGTTCCCCCTTTCTCAGCTAGGATAAAATCTGAAGCCATACGATTCTGTAGGACTGTTTGCCAGATTGCAAACATTTCAGTGGATATTTCTGTTACTTGGGCCTGTGTTTCTGTCAGGGCCCCTGCAGTATTGTGGCCAGCTCCTCAAGTGCTGTAGCCAAATTGATTACCTCTCGTGAATTCCTGGCTACTCCATAGGAGAGAAAAGCGATCATCCAAAATCGCTCAGTCTCAGCTTCTCCGCTGCTGGGCACCTGCAAGTATGGCCAGGATGCATGATTCCCAGTACAGGAAGTTCCGTTTGGTGGGGGCCTGAGATACCATCCCTCAAAACACTGACAGCCACAGTCATCTCTGACTGGACCACTGAGAGTTCCTCACTCTGGTTGAGGAGGATTACTGACATTGGAATCATAGTTTTACCATGCTGGGGAATTTCACCACAAACCCAGCAGGCCCCAAGTTCTACCTGTTTGGCACAGGTGTGACACAGAGACAGAAAGGTGTTAACATGGGTGCCCCCAGATGCTGGGGTGAGCCCTCTCAAAGTCATAAACACGAACACCACTGTTACATACCCGTAACGGTTCAAATGAAGCAGCAGCAATAAATGACATCTGGAGTCTGGTTTTGATGTTCAAACCACTATCTTTATTAGTATCTACTTATAATATAACAACTTAAGCAAGATAATCTAAAGTTAACAGTGTTATGAGTATAGATATGTGTAAATGTAACTCCCAAACCATTGAGCTCAGGGAATACCAAGCTTAAAGCTTTTAGATGGTAAAGTATGAAAGTTCAGTTCATCCACAGAATAAATGATGAGAGATATTTGTAATCCAAGGTGAATGTCGAGAGAAGGCAATTACGTCGAATTCCACGGTGGTAAAACAGGCTAACAGTTGCCGTAGATCTTATCCATTGTCGTTCCAAATCCACATTTGAATTATCACCAAACGTAGCTTATCACAGGGGTACCATCTTCAAAGGGAACTACCAACCAGGCAAGGGTGAACACACGGGTGGATACCACATGGCGGAGCAGACTCGATGGGCTGAATGGCCTACTTCTGCTCCTTTGTTTTGTGATCTTGTCTTGTGACAAGGTTTTCCTAATCCAGATCCAAAACACAAGGTATTACCGACAGTGATTTCCACAGAATATCCCTTCTCACAAGTGGTTCCCACATAACACACCCGAAACCAGCTAAGGGTTAACAAAAGTGGTAGCCACAGGATGCTCCAACAAAATCCACATTTGCAATGTAAACACGCTGTATAGTCAAATAGTTTGCTCTCTCTCTCTCAAACAGGAGCCGAGAAAGCCGACGGCTGACGTCACTCAGGCACTCTCTCCTAAAATGACAGTCCATGGCAAGAAACCGAGAGGTTAATCACACCACTATCAACCAACGCATTTTCCTTTAGTCTGAGAGAGTCCTACTACTCAGTTCCTGCAGTAACACGTTTGTAGTCTGTTCGATGTATCCACCGAGATTGCGCCTTCAGTTTCAGAGCCGTGGTAGTGCTCAATAACACCTGATATGGTCCTCTCCACCGAGGTCAGAGTTTCCCTCAATCCCAGTTCTGAATCAGAACAAAATTCCCAGGTTCTATGGTGGGATAATCACTCCTCTCTGCGGGGTAGTTCTCTTCCTTGTAAGCCTGTCGTACCTGTGAATGTAATGCTTAGAAAATTTTGGTTAGTTGGCATATATAATTCCCCATCTTTTCCCCGAGGGTATGCGTATCCAATTTTGCTGGTAGACTTTCTGGGAGCAATGTTACACAAGGTCTTGGTCCCCAGGGTGTCCTCATGGGCTGTCCATAAATGATTTCAGCTGGTGACAACCCTGTTCCCCCCTGTGGGGTAACCCTCATGTGCAATAAGACTAACGGTAGGACCTTCACCAAGTGAGTCCAGTCTCTGCTGTTAGTTTGGCCAATTTACTCTTCAGAGTGCCATTGGCAGTTTCCACTATGCCAGCGGCCCGTGGGTGTTGTACACAGTAGAATTGTTGCTTGTTAGCTAGTTCGTTACATACTCCTTTGTTTACTTTTGCCACAAAGTGTAGGCCATTGTCAGAGCTCAGCATCTCTGGCAGGCCGTACCTGGGAGATGTTTCCTGTAATAATATCTTCACAACAGTCATAACAGTATTATTAGTAGTTGGAATAGCTTCAATCCATCTACTAAACACATCTATAATAACTAAGCAGTATCGATAGCAATGTACTCTAGGCAATTCAATATAATCAACTTGTGGACATAAAATAGGTCCACCTGTCAAGGGAGTCATACCCGGTGTGCAGGGTACAGGTTACCAACCATTCCCTCCTTTTCTAGGTGTGTTCAATTATGTATATAATCGACCGATATTGGTAAAAACTGTGCAGGAACACAAACCTGTCCCACTGGGTTGATCCAAAAACCTAGATCGGGGTCTTTCTGGCACCCCACCTGGGACCACAGTTTGCGGTCCTCCTCAGAGGCGTCCCCATGAAAAGTACATACCTCCCGCATGTCTGGCAAACCCATTCTGCTTAAGTCACGGAGGGTTGCTTGACGGGAATCCAAGGAAACTACAACTACCGAGGATTCTGCTGCAATTTTTGCTGTCTTATCTGCTAAAGCATTGCCTTTAGTGACCAGGTCGGACATGCGGGTGTAGGCCGCACATTTAATAATAGCCAAAGCTTGAGGTAGCTGTAGAGCGGCATTACTAATGGGGTGGCCAGAGGAAGTCAGGAATTCCCATTTTTCCAGAGAGCCCTGTAGTCATGTGCAACTTCAAATGCATAACGGGAGTCTGTGTTAACGTTCACACTTTAGTCTGTTGCTAGGATACAGGCACGAGTCCGAGCAAACAACTGAGCCTTCTGGGCGGAGACAGCTGCTTCAAAAGAGGCCTGCTCAACTATTTCACTGTCTGTCACTATCGCATAGCCAGAATATCATTTTCCTGTTGGATCCACAAAACAACTTCCATCCTCATAAAACGTTGCCTCGGGCTTGAGGGGGTATTGCGGAATGGATGGGAAAGTCTGTCCTTCCTTCACGGTGATCCGGACAGGGGAGCAGTTGGTGCTGTCAACTTAATGGCCTGAAATTGCCCAGAGATGAGTCTTGAGTTCAGTCAATATTAAAAGAGTGTCTTCAGATGTCCCGTCTTCACCTCCGACTCCTTCCAGTATCGGAGTTGGCCAGTGGCCAAGTCTTGCCAGTCTCGCTCGGTGCTGGAGGCTTGTTTCGTCAAGGTGTTGGCAAGGAACCCTAAGTTCTTTGGCTTGAACCCAGGGCAAACCCTAATGGTGGTATGGGGAACCACCAGACCTGTCTGTGGCCAAAAGGAAATCCAGAACTTCGGCAAGTAATGCACTGCCCTCCCTTCCTTTAACCTCTCCAATCACCGTGACTGGGAACGTCTGTCCCTCGAGGGGTGCATAATATTGGCTTTCCTCAGTTGAGCACCCCGTAGGGTCATAGCACAGAGTCACATGAGAGTTGGCCGCTGGCAGAAGGGGTTCAAACGCAGTGGAGTTCAGATTAAGTTCCCACCACTGGGGGGGCGGAAACTGGGGAAGCAGTCGATTGTTCGCTAGTACCGGGGTGATACCCTTGTCCATGCATAGAATCTCAACTTCCAACGGACAGAGCAAGTCTCTCCCTGCTAGATTACACCCCTGACTGGTGGTGACTGTAAATGAAACCACACACTGGGTCTCCCTGGAATTCCACCTTCAGTGGCTGAGTATGTGAATACGTACGTTCCGTGCCTTCAGACCCAGACAGAGTGATTGTAGAATCTGATAGCTGGAATCTCTTTTCTGATACTATTTCCTGATTGAGAGTGGTTATGGTTGCCCCCATATCAATCATAAACGGAATTGGAATTCCAGCAACTTGCAATATTACATTGGGCTCTTCCCAAGGGGTGGTACTCATGTTAGGAAGCTTCCTTGCTTGTCAATTTCTGAACACGTTGTTGTCCCCACCTGTCCCTTGGTAGGTTTTTGTTCCCATTTCTGATCCCCAGATATAGCTTGCTCGCGTCCTTCTTCCGCTAACATATTCACTTTTAATATTAGTATATTAGTTCCCTTCGGGGTTGATCAGGATTTGAAAGCCGGGTCCCAATAATATGTCAAAGCTCGTCGCATTCGATTTCGGTCATTATCAATCTAATCCATGTTATTTGTTTTAATCGTGTTGGCTAACTTAGTTGGTAAGCATTGGAGCAGTAAGGCATTAAACTGGGGGAACGGATTCCCATCATTAAAGGCTTGGTCTCCTGTGAAAGTGCCGTAGCAGGCCACAAATCGCGCTCAATAGTCTTGTCCCGATTCCCCAGGCTTAGGTTTGCATTAAAGTATTTTAGTGATGTTTGAAGGTTGTTGGAGAGCCCTCTCCAAGGCTTGAATGATCCATTCTGTCTGTTCATTCTCATTAGGGTTTCCCGCCTGTAAATCCTGATAGGTTTGGTATCTCAATTCTGCCTTCCATTTCCACCCCTCATCAGCTGAGAGAATCATGCAGCAGAGACAGAATAAATCTTGTGGGGTCGCATTGTACATTTCTGTAGTACTGCGGACATACTGAGCAAACTGTGCTGGATTTTCTTTTCTATCTGGGGCCTGATTCATGATCATTATCATTTCTTGGGGCTTCCAGGGTGCAGACAGAGGAATCACTGAGGGCTGTCCCCCCTCCTGCTCGTGGTTTGGGCAGCATTCAGGTGGGCAGTTCATCACAGTCACTGTCCTCAAATAGGGTCGGTATGCCAGAGACGGTTTCAGGATCCCTTGTTTCCCTATCAGTTCGAACTTTAGACTGATGTTTCTACCCTTCTCTCCTACCTAGTGCGGCATTGGTTTGCTTACATTGTTTTTCCTGCTCTCATTTTCGGCCCCTTTCACCTATTCACGCTCTGCTTTTAGCGTCCTCCAACCTTTGGCGTTCCTACTCCAGTACATACCTCTATCCCTTTGTCACATGCATCATTCCCCCAACATGCTAATAATATACTGCTCCACTTTACATCTGCCTTTTCTTTCCATTCCCTTTTTAACAATTTCCACTTCTTTCCACCGTTTTTTTTTTCCATATCGAATTTACTGCTTGTTCTCATGAGGTAGTATCCCAGGTTCCCCCCTCCCCCCCAGTGGCCACATTTTGTCCCCAATTTCTTATTCACCACTGCACTCAACATTCGCAAATCCTTTTCCTTGTCTGGAAAACTCTCACACATACTGTGTAGGGCTGCTCCTGGCCCACTCGTGTCAATCGACTGCAATTGATCCATGTTCTCTTAGTAATTTACCCAGCACAAAGCCTCCTGCTCAATTAACAATCAGATAAATTTACCCAACACACATCAAAGTTGCTGGTGAACACAGCAGGCCAGGCAGCATCTCTAGGAAGAGGTACAGTCGACGTTTCGGGCCGAGACCCTTCGTCAGGGTCTCTATATAAAATTCACTGTACACATGTTGTCACTGGGTATAAAAATGCACAGTACAAGATTTATGTGCACACTGGTCATTACAAATTAGAGAGGACATTGGTGGGAAGGTGGAGAGACCTCCAGTATCCCTGATGCCCTCACCTACAAGATATGCATCCAGCTGCAGCTTGTAACCCTGCACGTTAAGGAGTTGGAACTTGAAATGGATGAATTCCTGATCATCCAGGAGTTGGAGGGGTTGATAAATATGACATGAAGAGAGGTGAGTTACACCCAAGGTGCAGGACACATGATACTGGGTGAGAGTCAGGAAGGAGAATGAATTTAAATAGCCATTGCAGAGTACTCTTGTTGCTAACCTGCACAACAACAGTTGGACCACTTTAGAAGCTGTTGGGGGGGATTACCTGCCAGAGGAAAGTCAAGGTGGTGATAGGGGATTCGTTAGTTAGGGGAACAGAACAAGAGGGGACTAATATCCCAGTGGTAAGGCTTGCTTGTGCTGGTGTGGGGGGAGGGGGTGATGTGGTTAAGGTAAGTTGTAGGAAGAATGGGAGCCAGAATGAGAGAACAGATAGTAGGGTGAATTGAATTGAATTGAATTGAATTGACTTTATCACATACATCCCTCATATACATGAGGAGTAGAAATCTTTATGTTACGTCTCCGTCTAAATATAGTAATTTATAATATATAGTTTGTACATAGGACAGTCCATGTAACATGAAATTGCAATTGTATCAGCATGACTTAATCAGTCTGATGGCCAGGTGGAAGATGATATCCTGGATCCTGTTTGTCCTTTGCTGTGGTACCGTTTCCTGGATGATAGCAGCAGGAACAGTTTTTGGTTGTGGTGAATTGGGTCTCTCAATATCCTTTCGGCCCTTTTTACACACCTATTTCTGTAAATGTCCTGAATAGTGGGAAGTTCACATCTACAAATGTGCTGGGATGTCTGCACCACTCTCTGCAGGTTCCGGCGATTCAGGGAAGTACAGTTCCCATACCAGGCAGTGATGCAGCCGGTCAGGATGCTCTCAATTGTGTCCCTGTAGAAAGCTCTTAGGATTTGGGGTCCCATCCCAAACTTCTTCAACCATCTGATGTGAAAGTGGTGCTGTTGTGCTCTTTTCACAACACAGCCGGTATGTACAGACCATGTGAGATCCTTGGTGATATTTATGCCGAGGAATTTAAACCTGTTCACCCTCTCAACCCCAGATCGATTGATGTCAATAGGGGTTAGCCTGTCTCCATTCCTCCTGTCATCCACAATCAGCTCCTTTGTTTTTGTGACAATGAGAGAGAGTTTGTTTTCTTGACACCAGTCAGATGTTGTTCAGACCTCACATAGAGTCAGCAATCAAATGATTGAGTGTGGTGCGATGAATGTGCTGAGCTGTGTATATCACAATGCAGGAAGCATCGTAGGAAAGCCAGATGAGCTCAGGCAGGGAATTATGATGTTGTAGCCATTATTGGGACTTGGTTGCACTCAACAGTCTGAGGGATTTAGAGGAACAAAGTTGTAGAGAGATCGCAGACCATGCCAAGAAACAAAAGTTGATTCAGTAAGTGATTTTAACTTTCCATATATTGACTGGGACTCCCATACTGTAAAAGGGGGAAGAGTTTGTCAAATGTGCTCTTGATCAGTACGTAGAATTCCTGACATTGAAGTGTGCAATAAGCTGTTAGGAAATGACCCAGGGCTGGTGACAGAAATTAGTGATCTTTATTCTTTTTTAATCTTTTTATTAATTTTCAAGTTCATAAACATAATAACAATAGTGATACAAAGATTGGAATTACCTTATTGTTATTAAACATATACAAAAAATACTACAAATAGTCCAAGTGTAATAGACTTCCAAACTCTCGATATAGTTAATCATGAAGAAAATAGAAATGAGAAGAAAATGATATTGCAAAAAAACCCAAAAAACAAAAAAAAAAGAAATAGAACTAATTGCTAAACCCTAAAAAAAGCAAACAGAACAAAACAAGGTTGAACCAATATATTAGATCGAATACATTCATTAATGTCGTCAACTACGCTCCTCTATTCACATATTCTAAGTTAATAAAAAGGATTCAGAAAAGGTCAAACTACATCATATGAAAATGTTGAATAAATGGCTTCCAAGTCTCTTCAAATTTAACCGAAGGATCAAACATAGAAACATAGAAAATAGGTGCAGGAGTAGGCCATTCGGCCCTTCGAGCCTGCACCGCCATTTATTATGATCATGGCTGATCATCCAACTCAGAACACCGCCCCAGCCTTCCCTCCATACCCCCTGACCCCCGTAGCCACAAGGGCCATATCTAACTCCCTCTTAAATATAGCCAATGAACTGGCCTCAACTGTTTCCTGTGGCAGAGAATCCACAGATTCACCACTCTCTGTGTGAAGAAGTTTTTCCTAATCTCGGTCCTAAAAGGCTTCCCCTCTATCCTCAAACTGTGACCCCTCGTTCTGGACTTCCCCAACATCGGGAACAATCTTCCTGCATCTAGCCTGTCCAATCCCTTTAGGATTTTATACGTTTCAATCAGATCCCCCCTCAATCTTCTAAATTCCAACGAGTACAAGCCCAGTTCATCCAGTCTTTCTTCATATGAAAGTCTTGCCATCTCAGGAATCAATCTGGTGAACCTTCTCTGTACTCCCTCTATGGCAAGAGTGTCTTTCCTCAGATTAGGGGACCAAAACTGCACACAATACTCCAGGTGTGGTCTCACCAAGGCCTTGTACAACTGCAGTAGTACCTCCCTGCTCCTGTACTCAAATCCTTTCGCTATAAATGCCAGCATACCATTCGCCTTTTTCACCGCCTGCTGTACCTGCATGCCCACTTTCAATGACTGGTGTATAATGACACCCAGGTCTCGTTGCACCTCCCCTTTTCCTAATCGGCCACCATTCAGATAATAATCTGTTTTCCTATTTTTGCCACCAAAGTGGATAACTTCACATTTATCCACATTAAATTGCATCTGCCATGAATTTGCCCACTCACCCAACCTATCCAACTCACCCTGCATCCTCTTAGCATCCTCCTCACAGCTAACACTGCCACCCAGCTTCGTGTCATCTGCAAACTTGGAGATGCTGCATTTAATTCCCTCATCCAAGTCATTAATATATATTGTAAACAACTGGGGTCCCAGCACTGAGCCTTGCGGTACCCCACTAGTCACCGCCTGCCATTCTGAAAAGGTCCCGTTTATTCCCACTCTTTGCTTCCTGTCTGCTAACCAACTCTCCACCCACACCAATACCTTACCCCCAATACCGTGTGCTATAAGTTTGCACACTAATCTCCTGTGTGGGACCTTGTCAAAAGCCTTCTGAAAATCCAAATATACCACATCCACTGGTTCTCCCCTATCCACGCTACTAGTTACATCCTCAAAAAATTCTATGAGATTCGTCAGACATGATTTTCCTTTCACAAATCCATGCTGACTTTGTCCGATCATTTCACCGCTTTCCAAATGTGCTGTTATCACATCCTTGATAACTGACTCCAGCAATTTTTCCACCACCGACGTTTGGCTAACCGGTCTATAATTCCCCGGTTTCCCTCTCCCTCCTTTTTTAAAAAGTGGAGTTACATTAGCCACCCTCCAATCCTCAGGAACTAGTCCAGAATCTAACGAGTTTTGAAAAATTATCACTAATGCATCCACTATTTCTTGGGCTACTTCCTTAAGCACCCTGGGATGCAGACCATCTGGCCCTGGGGATTTATCTGCCTTCAATCCCTTCAATTTACCTAACACCACTTCCCTACTAACATGTATTTCGCTCAGTTCCTCCATCTCACTGGACCCTCTGTCCCCTACTATTTCTGGAAGATTATTTATGTCCTCCTTAGTGAAGACAGAACCAAAGTAATTATTCAATTGGTCTGCCATGTCCTTGCTCCCCATAATCAACTCACCTGTTTCTGTCTGCAGGGGACCTACATTTGTCTTTACCAGTCTTTTCCTTTTTACATATCTATAAAAGCTTTTACAGTCCATTTTTATGTTGCCTGCCAGTTTTCTCTCATAATCTTTTTTCCCCTTCCTAATTAAGCCCTTTGTCCTCCTCTGCTGAACTCTGAATTTCTCCCAGTCCTCCATGCAACCTTTAAATGCTTGCCATTGCATATCCACCGTCAATCCTTTAAGTGTCATTTGCCAGTCTATCTTAGCTAATTCACGTCTCATACCTTCAAAGTTACCCCTCTTTAAGTTCAGAACCTTTGTTTCTGAATTAACTATTTCACTCTCCATCTTAATGAAGAATTCCACCATATTATGGTCACTCTTACCCAAGGGGCCTCTCACGACAAGATTGCTAATTAACCCTTCCTCATTGCTCAAAACCCAGTCCAGAATAGTCTGCTCTCTAGTCAGTTCCTCGACATGTTGGTTCAAAAAACCATCCCGCATGCATTCCAAGAAATCCTCTTCCTCAGCACCTTTACCAATTTGGTTCACCGAATCTACATGTAGATTGAAGTCACCCATTATAACTGCTGTTCCTTTATTGCACACATTTCTAATTTCCTGTTGAATACCATCTCCGACCTCACTACTACTGTTAGGTGGCCTGTACACAACTCCCACCACCGTCTTCTGCTCCTTAGTGTTACGCAGCTCTACCCATATCGATTCCACATCTTCCCGGCTTACGTCCTTCCTTTCTATTGTGTTAATCTCTTCTTGAACCAGCAACACCACCCCACCTCCCCTTCCTTCATGTCTATCCCTCCTGAATATCGAATATCCCTGAATGTTGAGCTCCCATCCCTGGTCACCCTGGAGCCATGTCTCTGTGATCCCAACTATATCATAATCATTAATAACAATCTGCACTTTCAATTCATCCACCTTATTATGAATGCTCCTTGCATTGACACACAAAGCCTTCAGGCGCTCTTTTACAACTCTCTTAGCCCTTATACAATTATGCTGAAAAGTGGCCCTTTTTAATGCTTGCCCTGGATTTGTCGGCCTGCCACTCTTACTTTTCTCCATAGTACTTTTTGTTTCTACCCTCACTTTACACCCCTCTGCCTCTCTGCACTGGTTCCCATCCCCCTGTAGTGAACTAACCTCCTCACGCCTAGCCTCTTTAATTTGATTCCCACCCCCCAACCATTCTAGTTTAAAGTCACCTCAGTAGCCCCCGCTAATCTCCCTGCCAGGATATTGGTCCCCCTAGGATTCAAGTGCAACCCGTCCTTTTTATACAGGTCACGCCTGCGCCAAAAGAGGTCCCAATGATCCAAAAACTTGAATCCCTGCCCCCTGCTCCAATCCCTCAGCCACGCATTTATCCTCCACCTCATCGCATTCCTACTCTCACTGTCGCGTGGCACAGGCAGTAATCCCGAGATTACTACCTTTGCGGTCCTTTTTCTCAACTCCCTTCCTAGCTCCCTATATTCTCCTTTCAGGACCTCATCCCTTTTCCTACCTATGTCATTGGTACCTATATGTACCACGACCTCTGGCTCCTCACCCTCCCACTTCAGGATATCTTGGACACGATCAGAAATATCCCGGACCCTGGCACCAGGGAGGCAAACTACCATCCGGGTCTCTGGACTGCGTCCACAGAATCGCCTATCTGACCCCCTTACTATCGAGTCCCCTATCACAACTGCCCTCCTCTTCCTTGCCCTACCCTTCTGAGCTACAGGGCCGGACTCTGTGCCGGAGGCACGGCCACTGTCACTTCTCCTGGGTAAGCTGTCCCCCCCAACAGTTCTCAAACAGGAGTACCTGTTGTTAAGGGGCACAGCCACCGGGGTACTCCGTATTACCTGACCTTTCCCCTTCCCCCTCCTAACCGTGACCCACTTGTCTGCCTCCCGTGGCCCTGGCGTGACCACCTGCCTGCAACTCCTCTCTATCACCTCCTCACTCTCCCTGACCAGACGAAGGTCATCGAGCTGCAGCTCCAGTTCCGTAACGCGGTCCCTTAGGAGCTGCATCTCGATACACTTGGCGCAGATGTAGACGTCCGGGAGGCTTGTAGTCTCCAGGGCCTCCCACATCCGACACCGAGAACAGCAAACTGCCCTCACACTCATACTGCCCCTCTCCTCAAATAACAACAGAAAATGAATGCCAAACCTCCCTCGCCTCGCCTGTTTCCGCCTAAGCCCGTTGAGCCGAAGCCCTTAAGTCTTCACTCTGCTCCCGGCTCACTCCGCCGCTCGCAAACTCCGCTGCCCGCTCTATGAGGCTCTGTTCCTTTTAAATCTGCCACGCTGCACAGCCCAACGTCACACGCCTGCGCAGTCCCGCCTCTCAGAATGCTGTTGGAGAAAAAAAAATAACGAAAATTTCAAAAATGTCTTTCTCGGCACTCCCACTCAGACTCTCAGACTCCTTCTTCGAATCAAACCCGAAGCAGGATGTCTGCCCTTTTAAATCTGCCACGCTGCACTGCCTGACGTCACACGCCTGCGCAGTCCCGCCTCTCAGAATGCCGTTGGAGAAAAAAAAATAACGAAAATTTCAAAAATGTCTTTCTCGGCACTCCCACTCAGACTCTCAGACTCCTTCTTCGAATCGTGACACTTCTGATTTTTTCTAAATTTAAACATGATATAGTTTGGGAAAACCATTGAAATGTAGTAGGGGGAGGTTGGTTTCTTTCCAATTTAATAAAATGGATCTTCTGACCATTAATGTAACAAGTGGGATTATCCGACAAGCTGAAGAGGATAAAGATCTATGTTCCGTCATTGGCAAACCAAAACTTGCCATAATTGGATGGAGTTGTAAATCAAAACGCAAAACTGTTAAAATAATATCAAAAATATCTTTCCAGAATTTTTCCAAGAGGGGCGAGATCAGAACATATAAGTCAAAGAAGCCACCTCAAAGTGACATCTGTCACAAATAGGATTTATATGGGAGTAAAAACAGGAATTAGTGACCATAATGCCATGAGATTCAAAGTAAATATGAGAAAAGAGAGGTCTGGACAATGGGTTGAGATTCTAAATATGAGAAAGGTCAATTTTGATGGTATCAGAAAGGATCTGACAAGTGTGGTTTGGGACAGGCCGTTTTCTGGCAAAGGAGTACTTGGTAAGTGGGAGGCCTTCAGAAGTGAAGTTTCAAGGGTGTAGAGTTTGTATGTGCCTGTCAAAATAAAAGTGGAAAGGCAACTGGTGCAGGGAACTGTGGTTTTCAAGAGAAATTGAGACCCTGGATATTTTGTTCCTCTAAATGCCTCACACTGTTGGGTGCTACCAAGACTCATTAATGACTCCAATATCATAATTCCACCCCAGACTCATCTGACTTTTTTTTTAGTCGTCTTCTGTTGGTTTCTAAAAGCTTCTCAATAGTTTTTGCTCATTATTTGCCCTCTCTTTGGCTTTTTATGTTGGCTTTGGCTTCTCATTTCAGCCATGGTTGTGTCCTCCTGCCTTTCTAATTCTTCCACTTCCACTTCTTTGGGATGTATCAATCACTCAGCTCCCGAATTGCTCCCAGAAACTCCAGCCATTGCTGCTCCATTGTCACTCCTACCTTTTCCCTTCCAAACAAGTTTGGCCAGCTTCTCTGTCACAGAAACATGGAGTAGTTCAGTACAGAAACAGGCTATTTGGCCTATCTAGTCAATGCTGAAAAAACATTTAAGCTGTCTAATGCAACTACCTGCACCAGGACGATTGCCCTCCGTACCCCTACCATCCAGGCTCCCATCCGAACTTCTGTTAAATGGTGAAACTGAGCACATATTCACCACTTGTGTTGGCATCTCAATCCACACTCTCACGACCATTTCAGTAAAGAGATTTTCCACATGTTCCCATTAAATTTTCACCTTCCCCACGTACCCATGACGTCTGGTTGTCATCCCACCCAACTTTGGTGGAAAAAGCTGCTTGCATTTACCATATCTATACCCTCATAATTTTGAATACTTCCAACAAATCCTCAAAGCGATGTATAATTTCCTTGTTTATGTTTAGAGCCTTTTTCAGGTATACAAGATGATGAGGGGCATTGATCGTGTGGACAGCCATAGGTTTTTTTTCCAAAGGCTGAAATGGCTAACACGAGGGGGCATAGTTTTAAGGTGCTGGAAATAAATACCAAGGGGATGTCAGGCTAAGTTTTTTACACAGAGTGCTGGGTGCGTGGAATGCACTGCCAGCTATTTGTGTGAGAGTGTTTCAGTTACTGTGGGGCCAGGAGCCCATGCAGCTCAGTGGGAACAGGGAATAATACCAATGGAGAGAGTCAAACTGAGCCAGGTCACAGATTGGAGATGGCAGAAATGCCCCATTCTTATACAGACAGGAAGAGCATCAGAGAATTTGATGGTCATTCCAGATACCAGCACTGTGCCCAGTTAGAAAATAATTTCTCTCTCCAACTTGGGTTGAACTTCACTGTAACAGTGTGATGTCAGATCACACCTCGGCAACTAAAGTGATCTCATCTGAAACGTTGTCATACATCCATTGATGGATTTTGTAAATCTTTTTACAGGTTAAAAATGACAAGGAATTTGTCTACGGGAATCTCGAACACAACACACCAGTTTTGCTGTCTCTGTCCAAATAATTAAGAAGTGGAGCAAGGGATTCACTCGAACATCCTTCCTGCTCAGACTGTGGGAAGGGATTCACTCGATCATCTGACCGACTGACACGCCCGTCATTTTACACGGGGAGAGGCCATTCCCCTGGTCAGACAGTGGTAATGGATTAGTCGGTCATTTCAACTGAAGGTACATCAGCAAGTTCACACTGGGCAAGGCCATTCACCAGTTCTGTGGGTGAGAAGGGATTCAGTTGGTTTTCCCACCTGTGGACACACCAGTCAGTTCACACTGGGCAGAGGCTGGTCATCAGCTGAACTTCTGGGAAAGGATTCACATGATCATCTGACTTAATGGCTCACCAGCGAATTCACACCGGGGAGCGGCCGTTCACCTGCTCAGACTGTGGGAAGGGATTCACTCAGTCATCCGAACTACTGGTACACAAGTCAGTTCACACTGGGGAGAAGCCATTCAACTGCTCAGACTGTGGGAAGGGATTCACTTGCTCATCTAAACTAAAGGTACATCAGCGAATTCACACTGGTGAGAGGCCATTCATCTGCTCAGAATGCGGGACAGGATTCACTCAGTCATCGACCCTAATGGCACACCAGCAAGTTCACACCTTGGAGCGGCCATTCACCTGCTCGGACTGTGGGAGGGGATTCACTTGTTCATCTCAACTGAAGGTACATCACCGAGTTCACACTAGGGAGCGGCTGTTCACCTGCTCGGACTGTGGGAAGGGATTCACTTGGTCATCTCAACTGAAGGTACATCAGCGAGTTCACACTGGAGAGAGGCCGTTCACCTGCTGGGACTGTGGGAGAGAATTCACTTGCTTATCTACACTGAAGGTACATCAGCGAGTTCACACTGGGGAGAGACCCTTTACCTGCTCAGACTGCGGGAAGGGATTCACTCGGTCATCCCACCTCTTGAGACACCAGTCAGTTCACACTGGGGAGCGGCCGTTCACCTGCCCAGACTGTGGGAAGGGATTCACTGCGTCATCTCAACTGAAGGTACATCAGAGAGTTCACACTGGAGAGAGGCCATTCACCTGCTCAGTCTGTGGGAAGGGGTTCACTTGCTCATCCCAACTGAAGGTACATCAGCGAGTTCACACTGGGGAGAGACCGTTCACCTGCTCAGACTGTGGGAAAGGGTTCACTTCATCATCTGATCTTAAGGTACATCAACGTGTTCACACTGGGGAGAGGCCATTCACCTGCTCAGTCTGTCGGAAGGGATTCACTTCATCATCTCAACTGAAGGTACATCAGCGAGTTCACTCCGGTGAGAGGCCGTTCACCTGCTCAGACTGTGGACAGGGATTCACTCAGTCATCTGACCTACTGGTACACAAGTCAGTTCACACTGGAGAGAGACCGTTCACCTGCTCAGACTGTGGGAAGGGATTCACTCGGTCATCTGACCTGCTGGTACACAAGTCAGTTCACACTGGGGAGAGCCCGTTCACCTGCTCAGACTGTGGGAAGGGATTTACTCGGTCATCTAAACTGAAGGAACATCAGCGGGTTCACACTGGGGAGAGGCCGTTCACCTGCTCAGTGTGTGGGAAGGGGTTCACTTCGCTATCCACCCTAATGACACACCAGCGAGTTCACACCAGGGAGCGGCCGTTCACCTGCTTGGACTGTGGGAAGGGATTCACTGTGTCATCTAATCTGAAGGTACATCAGCGAATTCACACTGGGGAGAGGTCGTTCACCTGCTCAGTCTGTGGGAAGGGATTCACTTGGTCATCTCAACTACAGAGACACCAGTCAGTTCACACTGGAGAGAGGCCAATCACCTGCTGAGACATTGGGAAGAGATTCTCTCAGCCAAATCAACCAAATGTGCATCACTGAGTTCACACTGGGGAGAGGATGTTCACCTGCTGTGAATGTGGGAAGGGATTCACTCAGTCATCTATCCTTATGTAAATCTTGCTTTGGCTAGCAGCTTAATATAGGGGCTGATAGCCCCCCAGCACAGCCAAACTTAAGAAATTTCGCTTGGGTGGATGCTGCATGATGTGTCCACTGTTACAAATCAGTACCCCGAAATAACAAACGGTACATAATATGTGATTAAATGATTGAAATTTTTAACTCTTACTTTGACTGAGGCTGAGAAACTGGTGTAGGGGGCAGGGTTTCAGATTTCAGGATCATTGGGATCTCTTCTGGGGCAGGTGGGACCTGTACAAGAGAGACGGGTTACACCTGAACTACAAGGGGACCGGTGTCCTTGCGGGGAGGTTTTTAGTGCTGTTGGGGAGGGTTTAAACTAGATTTGTAAGGCAATGGGAACCAAAGTTCATGCAGAGTCACAAATAGAAGAGTTGTGTGTGGTGGTAATAATCTTCTGAGGTGTGTCTATTTCAATCGAGGAGTATTGTGGGGAAGGCAGACGAGCTGAGGGCATGGATTGACGCATGGAATTACGACATTATAGCCATTAGTGAGACTTGGCTGCAGGAGGGTCAGGACTGGCAGCTTAATGTTCCAGGGTTCCAATGTTTCAGACGTGATAGAGGCAGAGGAATGAAGGGTGGCAGGTTGGCATTGCTAGTCAGGGAAAATGTTACAGCAGAACTCAGGCAGAACAGATTAGGAGGCTTGTCTACCGAGGCCATGGAGCTGAGAAACAGGAAAGGTATGACCACATTAATGGGGTTATATTATAGACCACCCAATAGTCAGCGAGAATTAGAGGAGCATATCTGCAGAGAGATAGCAGACAACTGCAGGAAACATAAAGTAGTGATAGTAGGGGATTTTAATTTTCTACATATTGATTGGGTCTCCCATGCTGTTTAAGGTCTAGATGGTTAGAGTTTGTAAAATGTGTTCAGGAAAGTTTCCTGAATCAATATATAGAGGTACCAACTAGAGAGGATGCAATATTAGATCTCCTATTAGGAAACGAGTTAGGACAGGTGACGGAAGTGTGTATAGGGGAACACCTTGGTTCCAGTGATCATAACACCATTAGTTTCAACTTGATCATGGATAAAAATAGATCTGGTCCTCGGGTTGAGGTTCTAAACTGGAATAAGGCCAAATTTGAAGAAATGAGAAAGGATCTAAAAAGTGTGGATTGGGACAGGTTGTTCCTGTATTGGTAAGTGGGAGGCCTTCAAAGGTGAAATTTTGAGAGTGCAGAGTTTGTATGTTCCTGTCAAGATTAAAGGTAAAGTGCATAAGAATAAGGAACCTTGGTTCTCAAGGGATATTGGAACTCTGATAAAGATGAAGATGGAGATGTATGACATGTATAGGAAACAGGGAGCGAATAAGATGCTTGAGAAGTATTAAAAGTGCAAAAAAAATACTTAAGAAAGAAATCAGGAGGGCTAAAAGAAGACATGAGGTTGCTTTGGCAGTCAAGGTGAAGGATAATCCAAAGAGCTTTGACAGGTATATTAAGAGCAAAAGGATTTTAAGGGATAAAATTGGTCCTCTTGATGATCAGAGTGGTTGGCTATGTATGGAACCAAAAAAAATGGGGGAGATCTTAAATGGTTTTTTTGTGTCTGTATTTAAGAAGGAAACTGGCATGGAGTCTATGGAAATAAGGCAAACAAGTAATGAGGTCATGGAAACTATACAGATTGAAGAGGTGGAGCTGCTTGCTATCTTGAGGCAAATTGGAGTCAATAAATCCCCAGGACCTGGCAGGGTATTCCCTCGGAACTTGAAGGAGACTAGTGTTGAAATTACAGGGGATCTGGCAGATATATTTAAAATTTCGATATCTATGGGTGAGGTGCCAGAGGATTGGAGGATAGCTCACGTTGTTCTGTTGTTTAAAAAGGATCTAAAAGTAATCTGGGAAATTATTGGCTGGTAAGTTTGATGTCGGTAGTAGGTAAATTATTTGAAGTAGTACTAAGAGACTGGATCTACAAGTATTTGGATAGTTAGGGACTTATTAGGGGGAGTCAACATGGCTTTGTGCATGATAGGTCATGTTTGACCAATCTATTAGAGTTTTTTGAGGAGGTTACCAGGAAAGTGGATGGAGGGAAGGCAGTGGATGTTGTCTGCATGGACTTCAGTAAGGCCTTTGACGAGGTCCCGCATGGGAGGTTAGTTAGGAAGATCCAGTTCCTAGCTATACATGGAGAGGTAGTAAATTGGATTAGACATTGGGTCAATGGAAGAAGCCAGAGAGTGGTAGTAGAGAATTGCTTCTCCGAGTGGAGGCTTGTGACGAGTGGTGTGCCACAGGGATCAGTGCTGGGTCCATTGTTATTTGTCATCTATATCAATGATCTGGATGAAAATGTGGTAAAAGGAAATTGGATCAAATTTGCTGATGATACAAAGATTGGAGGTGTAGTGGACAGTGAGGAAGGTTTTCAAAGCTTTCAGAGGGATTTGGACCAGCTGGGAAAATGGGCTGAAAAATGGCAGATGGAGTTTAATACAGACCAGTGTGAGGTATTGCACGTTGGAAGGACAAACCAAGGTAGAACATACAGGGTTAATGGTAGGGTACTGAGGAGTGCAGTAGAACAGAGGGATCTGGGAATACAGATACAAAATTCCCTAAAACTGACGTCACAGGTAGATAGGGTCGTAAAGCAGCTTTTGGTACATCGGCCTTTATAAATCAAAGTATTGAGTATAAGAGTTGGAATGTTATGGTGGGGTTGCATAACGCATTGGTGAGGCCGAATCTGGAGTATTGTGTTCAGTTTTGGTCACCAAATTATTAATATCAAGGCTATTAATAAGGTTGAAAGAGTGCAGAGAAGGTTTACAAGGATGTTGCCGGGACTTGAGAAACTCAGTTACAGAGAAAGGTTGAATAGGTTAGGACATTATTCCCTGGAGCGTAGAAGAAAGAGTGGAGATTTAATAGAGGTATATAAAATTATGATGGGTATAGATACAGTGAATACAAGCAGGCTTTTTCCACTGAGGCTAGGGGAGAAAAAAAAAACAGAGGACGTGGGTTAAGGATGAAGGGGGAAAAGTTTAAAGGGAATACGGGAGGGGGAAGTTCTTCACACAGAGAGTGATGGGAGTTTGGAATGAGCTGCCGGATGAAGTGATAAATGCGGGCTCACTTTTAACATTTAAGAAAAACTTGGACAGGTACATGGGTGAGAGGTGGTCCGGGTGCGGGTTAATGGGATTAGGCAGAAAAATGTTAAATGTTAAATGTTAAATGAACTCCCGCCTCAGCAAGGACCTGGACCCACTGCAATTTGCCTGTCGTCACAATAGGTCAACGGCAGACGCAATCTCCATGGCTCTTCACACGGCTTTAGACCACCTGGACAACACAAGCATCTTTGTCAGGCTGCTGTTCATCGACTACAGCTCCGCATTTAATACCATCACTCCCACAATCCTAATTGAGAAGTTGCAGAACCTGGGCCTCTGTAATTGTATTCTCATCTTCCTAACCAGAAGAACACAGTCTGTGCGGATTGGTAATAACATATCCTCTTCGCTGATGATCAACACTGGCGCACCTCAGGGGTGTGTGCTTAGCCCACCGCTCTACTCTCTGTATACACATGACTGTGTGGCTAGGCATAGCTCAAACACCATTTACAAATTTACCGACAATACAACCATTGTTGGTCGAATCTCAGGTGGTGACGAGGGGGCGTACAGGAGTGAGATATGCCAGCTAGTGGAATGGTGCCACAGCAACAACCTGGCACTCAATGTCAGTAAGACGAAAGCGCTGATTGTGGACTTCAGGAAGAGTAAGACGGGGGAACACGTACCAATCATCATAAGAGTGATCATAAGTGGAGAGAGTGAGTAGCTTTAAATTCCTGGGCATCAAGATCCCTGAGGATCTAACGTGGTCCCAGCATATCGATGTAGTCATAAAGAAGGTAAGACAGCAGCTATACTTTATTAGGAGTTTGAAGCGATTTGGCATGACAACAAACAAGCTCAAAATCCTCTATAGCTGCACTGTGGGGAGCATTTGGACAGGCTGCATCACTGTCTGGTATGGAGGGGCTACTGCACAGGACCGTGAGAAGCTGCAGAAGGTTGTAAATCTAGTCAGCTCCATCTTGGGTACCAGCCTACAAAGTATCCAGGACATCTTATGGAAACGGTGTCTCAGAAAGGCAGCATCCATTATAAAGGACCTCCAGCACCCAGGACATGCCCTTTTCTCACTGTTACCATCAGGTAGGAGACACAGAAGCCTGAAGGCACACACTCAGCGATTCAGGAACAGCTTCTTCCCCTCTGCCATCCGACTCCTGAATGGACTTTGAAAGCTTTGGACACTACCTCACTTTTTAATATACATCATTTCTGTTTTTACACATTTTTAACAATCTATTCATTATGCATAATGATTTACTTTTTTATTTATTATGTTTTAATTTATTTCTTATCTATGCCAGAATATGTATCGCATTGAACTCCTGTTGCTAAGTCAACAAATTTCACGTCAATTGACTGTGATAATAAACCTGATTCTGACATTATAAGAAGCCCTATATGTATATATATACACCACACTCAATTTGTTTACCTGTTCATTACTCGAATGGGGCAAGGACGTTGTCCAGTACATGAAATCAGCAGGTACACAAACTGGGTGTGACATATATACAGAGAGGATCTAGGAAATGGCAAGTATTTTGTCAGCTCCGGCACCTAAAACAATTAGCACTGCACCCCTGCTGAAAGGACATCCCACTTTCTAACAACCGCCCCCTTTCAGGCCTAGGGTCCCACATCTTTCCGACCACTCACCCCCACACCCACAGTCCACCCGTAACCTCTACCCACACACAGACAGATCCCCTTCACCCCAAACCCCCTCCCAGCCTGGGAACCACAACTGACTGATCCCACAGCCCGGGCTCGGGCGCAAAGCTAAAACCGGGGCTGCGGGACCGGACAGCCCGGAGCCTGCAGCCGTCCGGCAGAACTCGGTCCCGGCCCTTTCCAACTGCAGCAAACCCCCGATTTACACAAACTCCATTACTCACCTCCCCGATAGCAGAACCGCCGGCGACAACTGTGATGGGCACCGGGCCGACGCTCAGCAGGATATTCGCCGCAGCACCACCCGTGGACGGAGGTCAATGCAGCGCCCCCGGTGGCCGGAGGTCAATGCGGCGCCGCCAGTGGCCGGAGGTCCGTGCAGCGCCATCAGTGGCCGGAGGCGGGAGGGACAACGGAGATGTAAATCACAAACACGACAAAGTCTGCTGATGCTGGAAATCCAGAGCAACACAAACAAAATGCTGTCGGAACTCAGCAGGCCGGGCAGCTCCTATCGAAAAGAGTTAACAGTCGACGTTTCCAGTTGAACTGAGGACTGAGATGGAATGAGGGAAATATCTGAATAAAATCGGGGCGGGCGAGGAAATGTCGAGCTGGAAGGTGATAGGTGAAGCCAGGTAGGTGGGAAAGCTCAAGAGCAGAAGAAAATAGAATCTAATAGGAGAGGAGAGTGGAGAATAGGAGAAAGGGATGGAGCAGTGCATCCAGAGAGAAGTGTTCAGCAGGTGAGAGGACGTGAAAAGTCAGAGAGGGAGTGGGAGGGAGAGGTGAGGGGGAGATTTGTTCATCGGAAGGAGAAATCGATATTCATGCCATCAGTTTGGAGGGTAACCAGGCGGAATATAAGGCGCTCATCCTGGACCCTGAGGGTGGCCTCATCTTGGCAGAAGAGGAGGCGATGGGTTGACACGTCGCAACCGGAATGGGAATCGGAATGAAAATGTTTGGACACCGGGAAGTCCCGCTCGGAGCAGATAGTTCAAAGGTTAATTAATTATCAAAGCAGATATCCATAAACAGCTCTGAGTTTTTTTTTCTTCTCCAGTGAGCCACGGAACAAAGAACATGAAAGTCGTTCAGAGAGAAACATCAAACTCCCACCCCACCCCCGCATAAAAAGGAACAGCATCCCGATCATCAACCCCCAAAACCCACCCCTCCCACAAATGGGAAAAATAACATCGATCCCCCCGAAAAAACAACCCGACCCCGCACAACTGCGGAGGAGCCGGTGTCACCGGTGTAGAGGAGCCGCATCGGGAGCAGCGGACACAACGGGCGACCCCGGGAGATTCACAGGTGAAGGGTCGCCTCACCCGGAAGGATGTTTGGACAACGGAGAGAGTTCGGCCGTCCGGCCCTTTCACTGTGACCCCCGAACTCCACATCAAATCCGTCCAAACGAATCTGGGTGAACTTTAATGACCAATAAATATAATTCCTCTCTTTGATCAGCTGTCTGAATGATTCCCTGACTCTGAGAGGAAGGGGTGTCTATGATCCACATTGTCAGGGTGTTGAGTTTACCAGGAGACAAAGACTGCAGGGACGGGAGGTTTTCTGGTCACTAATACACTGTGTGTGGACCCCGCTGGCAATTCTGGTGTTGTGACCCGAATCGAGACAAACACCACGCTGCCCACTCCACCAACAACACGGCACAGCCGGGCACATAACAGGGACTTTACATCTCACAACACTGGATTCAGTGATGAAACCCGAGATTAATGTTGTTGTCCAGCTGAAATCATAAGAAATGTCCATGAAAGTGTTTTTAAATAGAAGCGCTCGCCCACAAGTGACGTCACACACGCGCACCCACGCGCCTGACGTCACACATGGGCTCCCCACACCGGCATCTGCCCTCACGTGGGCGGTGTCTTACGTCACCCACGCGCTGGAGAGCTCGAGCTTTATCGGTTTAACGGCTGGGCTACTAATCACGTGACGAGCCCCTTCCCCACCGCTGTCAACAGAGGATTCAGGAGCTGCGCTATTCCCATTGGTGCGAACGGATGTCAATCATTGGTTACAACCAGTCGCGGAGGCGGACCGGCCGAGAGGGCGTTACCCCCACTCACACCGTCTCTCGCACAAGTGTCAAACTCCTCATCAAAGCGGAACAAATCCCAAAGTAAATGTCCGCTTTCTGATTTATTTCCATTTCCCTCCGAGGGAAGTTGGGGCGTTTGTGAAGCGTCTCCTGCGGCCGGAGTCTGATGTATCGCTGAGAGGTAGGAGGAGACCGCTCGGCCCGTCGGTTTGATGCCGGTTCCCCGGGGAGGGAGAGGATGAAGACGGTGAGAGAGGGGGCGGACAGGATGTTTGTCCCGGTGGGGACAGGAGGGGCTCATCTGTGGAAATGTCTGAGCCCACGGTGGTGGCGATTCACCACATTGGGGGGCAAACACCGGCAGACTGTTGCCCTGCAAGCGGGGCCAATGGTCCGGGCAAAGTGACAATTATTTGTGTTTTGTTGAGACTGTACCGGGAATATGGTGTAAAATCCCGCTCCCCACACTAACACGGGTTATACAGACCAAAGAACAAACTGCCGGAGGAACTCAGTGGGTCGGGCAGCATCTGTGGAGGGAAATGGACCGTCAACATTTCGGGCCGAGAGCCTCCCTCTGGACTGAGAGTGGACGGGAAATAGTCAGAGAAAAGAGGTGAGGGGTGGGGATGGGGCAAGAGCTGGGGAGTGAGAGGTGGATCCAGGTGAGGGGGAGGTGGGAAGGTGGAAATAGTGACAGGGGTGGGAGGTGAGTGGTTGGGGCAACACGGGGCTGCAGAAGATGGAAATTAATTCCATAGAGGATTAACAAAGAGGTTAGAGAGTATTTGTTATAGAGAGTGCAATGAAGATTCACCAGACTGATCCCTGGAGTGGTGGGTCATCATATGAAGAAAGATCAAATGTGATAACCCTTTCATTTAGAGAATCGAGGACTGAGAGGTGAACACATTGAAATGCACAACATCATTACCAGTTGAACCAGGGATCCCAGTCTCTGAAAAAGGGGGTGGACTGTCCGGGACTGAGATGAGGGGAAATGTCTCCACTCCGAAGGTGGTGAATGTCTGTAAATCCCCACCACAGAGGGCGGTGAAGACTCAGTGATCGTCCTCACATAAAACAGAGGCCGGCAGATGTGTGGAGACTGAAGGGATCGAGGAAATGAGGATCGGACAGAAACATGTGGCTGAGATGGGAGAGCAGCAGCCATCTTGTTGATGGTTAGAGGGGCTGAATGGCCACCTCTTGCTGTTTCTCACTTGGTGTTTCAGTGTCCTGTCCAGTGAGGCCGGAGGAATGTGAATAGAAATTAGTGTTTATAAACACAGACTGATTTAAATGAAACCTGCACATTTCCAGTTTGTGTCTGAAAAGTTTGTCGGATCGGGATGGGAATCGACCCCGTAACTCTGTGACCTGGAGGTGGAGGGAAAGGGACAGGGAAGATATGGAGGGATATGTAACTATGCAATAATGTGGGAAATGCGGCGGATGGGTCGGGCAGCGGGTGAGGGGTGAGGAGCAGAGTCACCGGTTCAGGGGGGAGACCCTCCACCCATCACCTGATCCCGTTTCCTGTTCACATTTCCCCGCAGATCTGCAGCATCTGCCGGTCACTGCTCTACGTGTCCGTGTAGCTTCATCTTCTGCCCATTCAGACAAGGCAGTGAGATCCGGATCTGTCACGTCCTCTCGTCGTGGGTGGGCAATATGTTTTTATCTGCAATATTTTCAGCATGTTTCATTCCACTGTTTTAACCTGCTGAAGTGCAGCCAATGTTTCTGTGTGTATGACCCATTTATGTGAGAATTTAGCCTTTTCTATTTATCTGAGCTTCTCATAAATGTGTAGTTTAGTTAAGCTTCACTCCAGAATTTGCAATGCAACAACCCAGTCAGTCAAATAGTTCCACACAATTAAAATAGTTTATTTTTATGTTGTACTACTTACATAATTTAACTGTTTAATATGTATGTTCTTATTTTAAATCACAATTGTTAAAATCTATTGTTATGAATTCGGTTCTATTGCTGCTGCAGAGACAATGAATTTCATGATATATGCCGGTGCTATTAAACCTGATTTTGATATTGATATGGGAGACCCACACCGGTCACCTGATCCCAGTCACCGCAGATCGTAAAGCGAGATTGAAGCCTTTTCCATTTATCTGCATTCCTCAGAAATGACAACAATTAAGTTTCCTTCTGTGGTTCCAGAGCAGAAGCTCAGTCTGTCTAATATTTCCACACAATTAAAATGGGAATTTGTTTATTATCATCACGTACTGAGCTACAGTGAAATTCTTGCCTGACGTACCATCCACACAGATCACTACATTACTACAGTACATTGAGCTGATATACGACAAAACAATAACTGTAACAAAGCATTATGGCTGCAGAGAAAGTGCAGTGCAGATAGACATATGGTGCAGGGTCACATCGAGTTACATTGTGAGGTCGAGCCCATTTTATCATTCATTTGGCTTATAACCGCAGACAGGAAGCCGTCCTTGAGCCTGGTGGTACGCGCTTTAAGGCTTTTGTATCTCTTTCCCGATGGGGGAGCGGGTTGGCAGCAAGAATGTCCGGGTTGTGAGGATCTTTGAGTACATGGCCGGCTTTTCCGACGCAGGGGAAGTGTAGGAAGAGTCCATGGAGGGGAGGCTTGTTTATCTGATGTTCCCATGAGAGACCAAAGTTCTCTGCAGTTCCTTGCAGTCATGGGCAGAGCAGTAGCCATGCGAAGGCGTGAAGTATCGACAAGAAACTCAGAGACCTCGGCCTTCACCCTGCCTTGTGTAGCTGGATCCTGGACTTCCTGTCAGATCGCTGGCAGGTGGTAAGAGTGGGCTCCCTCACCTCTGTCTCTCTGACCCTCAGCACACATACCCCACAGGGTTGTCTCCTTGCCCCCTCCTTTACTCTCTGTGCACCCATGACTTGTGTCGCAACCCACAGTGCCAATCTGCTAATTAAATTCACTGACGACCCTACATTGATTGGCCTAATCTCAAATAATAACTTTCAATCGATCAAATGCATCCTGACAAGGCTCGGTCCAGACAAACTTTTCAACCTTCTTTGTGTAAGTGAAAAGGGGGTTGGAGTATGGGATAGGAAGGGTTAAATGGTGTATGTGACCTGGAAAATATAGCAGGGGCGGGAACTAGACAACAGAACCGGGCACGGTTAGGGTGTTGCAACTGCATGCTCATCTCTCAGAACAGAAGCGCTGACTGACCTGTACCTCTGCACCTGAAGCTGTTGTGACCCTGATGAAATTGCTGACCACTAAACCGTCATAAGCGTGGACAGGGGAAACAGCTGCTAACTGAAACCTTTCTTTTGGATATAAATGTAACCTTGTACTCGTGCTGGGCAGAGCTGACTGCCAGACGCTGTAGAAGCGTATGGTGGTTACCTCTGCTCGGATCAGGTTGAATAAAGAATTGATCGTGGTCTCTGAGTGAATAGTGAATTGATAAGGACAACTTGGCGAGCCAGCCAGGAGTCCCAACGGGAGCCTCCAGCGGCCCTGGTGTTAGTGAACTAGCGATCCACTGGACGCCGCTGAGACGGGCGGGCCCACGGGGTGACTTTCCCCCGGTCCTCTCACGGTCTCCTTTGGTTGCTTGTTCCCCTCAGGGTTCCTGCTGAGCTGCTCAGCGGACTCCACGGACCACAGTCGGTAGAGGCCACGAGGGGAAGTGGTTTTAACGTTGACGGATTTCTGTATGAGAATCTGTATGAGAAATAGTGTCTGAGAAACAGGGAGTCGGGAACTCCGAGATCAGGGGCCGACACGCAGTGAAACAGTGTCTGAGAAACAGGGAGTCCAGGACTCCGAGACCAGGGGCCGACACGCAGTGAAATAGTGTCTGAGAAACGGGGAGTCCGGGACTCCGAGACCAGGGGCCGACACGCAGTGAAATAGTGTCTGAGAAACAGAGACTCCAGGACTCCGGGCCAGGGGCCGACACGCAGTGAAATAGTGTCTGAGAAACAGGGAGTCCGGGACTCCGAGACCAGGGGCCGACACGCAGTGAAACAGTGTCTGAGAAACAGGGAGTCCGGGACTCCGAGACCAGGGGCCGACACGCAGTGAAACAGTGTCTGAGAAACAGAGACTCCAGGACTCCGGGCCAGGGGCCGACACGCAGTGAAATAGTGTCTGAGAAACAGGGAGTCCGGGACCAGGGCCGACACGCAGTGAAATAGTGTCTGAGAAACAGGGAGTCGGGACTCCGAGACCAGGGGCCGACACGCAGTGAAATAGTGTCTGAGAAACAGGGAGTCCGGGACTCCGAGACCAGGGGCCGACACGCAGTGAAATAGTGTCTGAGAAACAGGGAGTCGGGGACTCCGAGACCAGGGGCCGACACGTAGTGAAATAGTGTCTGAGAAACAGGGAGTCGGGACTCCGAGACCAGGGGCCGACACGCAGTGAAATAGTGTCTGAGAAACAGGGAGTCGGGGACTCCGAGACCAGGGGCCGACACGCAGTGAAATAGTGTCTGAGAAACAGGGAGTCCGGGACTCCGAGACCAGGGGCTGACACGCAGTGAAATAGTGTCTGAGAAACAGGGAGTCCTGGACTCCGAGACCAGGGGCCGTCACGCAGTGAAACAGTGTCTGAGAAACGGGGAGTCCGGGACTCGGAGACCAGGGGCCGACACGCAGTGAAATAGTGTCTGAGAAACAGGGAGTCGGGGAGTCCAGGACTCCGAGACCAGGGGCCAACACGCAGTGAAATAGTGTCTGAGAAACAGGGAGTCCCGGACTCCGAGACCAGGGGCCGACACGCAGTGAAATAGTGTCTGAGAAACAGGGAGTCGGGACTCCGAGACCAGGGGCCGACACGCAGTGAAATAGTGTCTGAGAAACAGGGAGTCCGGGACTCCGAGACCAGGGGCCGACACGCAGTGAAATAGTGTCTGAGAAACAGGGAGTCGGGGACTCCGAGACCAGGGACGACACGTAGTGAAATAGTGTCTGAGAAACAGGGAGTCGGGACTCCGAGACCAGGGGCCGACACGCAGTGAAATAGTGTCTGAGAAACAGGGAGTCGGGGACTCCGAGACCAGGGGCCGACACGCAGTGAAATAGTGTCTGAGAAACAGGGAATCCGGGACTCCGAGACCAGGGGCCGACACGCAGTGAAATAGTGTCTGAGAAACAGGGAGTCGGGACTCCGAGACCAGGGGCCGACACGCAGTGAAACAGTGTCTGAGAAACGGGGAGTCCGGGACTCCGAGACCAGGGGCCGACACGCAGTGAAATAGTGTCTGAGAAACAGGGAGTCGGGACTCCGAGCCCAGGGGCCGACACGCAGTGAAATAGTGTCTGAGAAACGGGGAGTCCGGGACTCCGAGACCAGGGGCCGACACGCAGTGAAATAGTGTCTGAGAAACGGGGAGTCCGGGACTCCGAGACCAGGGGCCGACACGCAGTGAAATAGTGTCTGAGAAACAGGGAGTCGGGGACTCCGAGACCAGGGGCCAACACGCAGTGAAATAGTGTCTGAGAAACAGGGAGTCCGGGACTCCGAGCCCAGGGGCCGACACGCAGTGAAATAGTGTCTGAGAAACAGGGAGTCCCGGACTCCGAGACCAGGGGCCGACACGCAGTGAAATAGTGTCTGAGAAACAGGGAGTCCGGGACTCCGAGGCCAGGGGCGATTTGTTTTGGAGGTCCAGGACCTCAATGAGGGGTTACAATCCCCGACGAAGTATTGTAAGTATTAAAGCCTGCCGGTGCTAATAAATTGGGCAGCGGATCATTGGTAGTGACCTATTACATTTTTCTTTGAGTGTGTTACACCAAATTGGTCAGCGGGTTAGTGGCAATATCCTATTACATTTTGAAGCTGGTAACCATTCTGATTGGCGTAGGAGGGGACGGGGCGTGTAGATTAAATTGATCAGCACAGGGCAGAGCAGACGTTTGGCCAAACACAGGGGAAGTGGCTCTCCCCTGCAGTCCATCCGGATGCTGTAGCAACATTTTAGGTACACTTGTGAACTAGTGGAAATCTCGCTTTTCTACGAGTGACTGAGTTGGGGTCGCCTCGCTCACGAGTACTGCAGTAAAAGATTCGGGGAGGGACGGGTGATATTTCACTGAAACTGCATCCAGCCTTAGACCGGTTGTCAAGAGGGGAAATCTCCCACGCGAAGGTCAGGACCTTGAAGTGGATTCGGGAGTAAAGTGATAAACATGGGTCAGACTGTGGATAAGGGGGACATTACCACGCCACTCGGAAAGATGTGTAAGGAAAATCCGGAGCTAGAAAAGAACCTAAGACGTCTTAGTGCGCGCTTAAATAAAAGATTGGTGGTGGGGGTGGAAATTGGCCGTTGGGGGGAACTTGGGACATGGACAAATGCAGAAAAACAGAGACTGAAGTCTAGAAGCAAAATTGCTCTCAATAATGGAAAGATTTGATTACAATGTGGGTAAAAGTAGCGGACAGATTAAATGAGCGTTCCAGACAGACATCCTGGGAAGAAAATGCCAAAAAACGAAACATCCCTATTACCGATGATCAGGGCCAGGTCCGACCATATGTGGTTGTAAAGGCCTTATGTGAATTATTTGATAAACAACAAATTAAATCAACCGGGAAAGATGCACCTTTGGATATGTCAGGACTGCGGATTTCATTTGACACCGTCGAAGAAACCGACAATGAGGATGTAACAGTTCCTTCAGCCCCTGCAGGAATCCCACTCCCTCCCCCACCTGGTTTACCAAATCCTTCAGGTCAGGTCTCGAAACCACCCCCTATTCTCCTACCCCCACATCAGCCCCCGTGACGGCCCCCGTCCCGGCATCCTCCGTACTTCCCAGGACTATTACTGATGGCAGATCAGGTACCCCACAATTTTCGGACTATATTGCTACCCGAACTCACTGGCGGACCACACAGCTTCCAGTCCCAAAGCCCCGGCCGAAGCGCAACGCGGTGGCTCGCCCAACTGACGGACTGTTGGGCCATGGTCCCACCCGAGATCCCCAGGACCCTGATGATCCAGACCCCAACTCTAATTTTGATCATGAGTCCGAGAATGACTGGCCTCCGTGACCCGACAGTTCCCATTTAGGACTGTGCCTAATCCCCAGGCAGGCCAGCATAATCAGGGACCAACTATTGAGGTACACACTCCTTGGAAGCCTCGGGAAATGGCCATGATAATGCAAGGGGCCCCGGACAAAAAGACCGATCCCGAAGGGTTCATAGATCACCTACTACGCGTAATCCGAATCTATCAGGCTACTCCCCAGGACCTTTATTGCCTCTGTTACATGGACCTTAATCCTGTGGAACAGGAGAAATGGCGTTAGGCCCAAGGGGGCCATGCAGATTGGGCGGCTTTTAGTGCCGCTTTCCCCCAGGGCCCGGACCAGATCCAACGCATTGGAGACACCCTGAGAAGGGCCTTGTCCCAACCAATGGATCTCATCAGAGCATTGAATTGTAAACCTCGGAAAGACGAGGACGGTCCCGAGTTTTTTGACAGGTTTGCTTCCATTTACGCCACGTATGCCGGGGATCCCAACTTTGGTCAGGGAAACGCTTCCCCCCACTTTAATGCCCTCCTTATGCAGTGCCTGCCGGAGGAGGTCTGTCTGAATGATCTCCGGCCACCGGTGGCTGCTGCTGGGACCTCCGGCCACCGGTGGCGCTGCATGGACCTCCGGCAACTGGTGGCGCGGCATGGACCTCCGGCCACCGGTGGCGCTGCATGGACCTCCGGCCACTGGTGGGATGAGCAGACCTCCGGCCACCGGAAGTGCTGCGGAGAACCTCCCGCTAAACGCATGCGCAGTTGCCGGTGTGTGCCGTTCGGGCGGCGGTGAGTAAGATTTCCTCATGGTTGTGTAAATCTGGGTTAGGGCATTGGGAAAGGAGCACTATTCTGCCGGACGGCCGGAGCAGGGGTGCAGGCAATTTTTTTAGGTGCCGGAGCTGTAAGAGGGGCGATTGATAAGTTCGTGGCCTAAGTTAGAAGGCCTAAAGTTATACAGCTCTCGTTACATGCACGTGTAGTTCAACTCTTTGAGTGATTATGCAGAAAGTTTGGAGTTAATAACTTTTGCGGTATTTCTGTTTCAGATAATTGAAAAATGGTAGTTTTTCTGAAATTGGCTCCTTCCACCTCAGGTCACGAACTTACCAATCACCACATGGCATTTCAGCAATGATCAGCTTTATGTATGAGGAGCATTTGATGGTTCTGGACCTGTGGTCAATGGAGTTCAGAGGGACGGTGGGGGTGGTGGGGGGGGATGTATGGTTAAGTAAACCTACCGAATGCTGAAAAGCCTGGATACACTGGACATGGAGAGGATGTTTCCATTATACAGAGAGTCTGTAATCTCACAGCAGAGTCTCAGGATAAAGATGCTTCCCTTAAAAACTGAGATGAGAAAAAAAATTTAGCAAAAATATGTCTGATCTGTGGAATTTGTTGCTGCAGAGGTTGGTTGAAGCTGCCATTTGGGTATATTTATGACAGAAATTAATATGTTCATGATTGCTAAGTAGCTTCAGTGTTACAGGAGGAAGGCAGGAATATGGTGTTGGAATAAAACTCTGCCATGGTTGAGTGATGGGGCAGACCAGATGGATTGAATCACCAAATTCTGTTCCTGTGTCTTATGTCTCACCATGACTGAATGATGGCTCCTTCTTATCCCATATCGTTTTGTGAAGTGTGAGGGACAATAAAAGATTGTTCACTGAGATCATTGTATTTGCCTTCAATGTTTAAATTTCAGTGAGTTTTGTTCTTAGAAACATGAAGCAGATATATTTGGTTCTCCTTTTTATTGTTAATGTGCTTCATTACCTTTCATGTTAAAGTTAGACCTGCGGTGAGAGATTTATTGGAAGAAAAACCCCAATAAGAAGCAAACCACGACTGAAGACAAGAGAACAGCAACAAGTGAACCAGCCTGAGGATTGAGAGCATCAACTGGAGAGAACCCATCTTACTCGGAGATTCCAGTGATTCAGTCAGGAGAAAGTTTGGTGAGTCTCATTTGCTCAAACACTAGTCCTTTAGACATTACATATCTGTACAAGAGTAGGTAGGAAGCAGTTGGAGTGAGACTGAATGTGCCCAGAAGAACCAGTTATGCCTCTGTCAGACCCAGTTGCAATCACTCCAGGTCTGGTAATGTGCTTCCAGCAGCCCAGCCCTTTAAAACCACTCCTATTCTGTGGAAGTCGAATCCGGATAAAGTCACTCAGAGACCGTTTAAGTACAAACTCTTTATTCCAAGCACCTGGGGCTGACTCAGTCTAGGACTGTTCCTGCCCAATCCACCAACTGAGTATCAATTCCCCTTGCACCAGAGATATATCTGTCCAGATACCCCCCACACAAGACAGGCTGGAGCCAAAGTTATTTACTACATGACAGCCCCTAAAGACAAATTACAAAATAGTCATAATGGCTTTCACACACAGAACAGACTGAAGCTGTCCTATATCTACACATGAGTGCACAGGGAGATAAGCATCCTGAAACCCCAGCTAGCTACCCTGAAGAAGAAATATGGCTCAGCATGGCTTAGCACATCTGTTGATCATCAGCAGTTTCTTTCAGAAAAACAGGCTGCTATTGTTTAACGAAGTGTTAACCCTTTTACATACCTTATCACTCCCTCCTTTTCATCATTACATCATCAACAAAGCAGTAATATATTACAGAGAAAGCAGCTGAGTACAGCACAGACTTATCAGTGGGTAAAAACAGCAGACATCAGTAACTCTAACAATGATATGTACAACTATTAGGCCATAATGCAATATAATGCCCCACATATTACCGAACAGACCTTCAAAGACCACCATTTCGACCCTTCAATGAACCCGTGTAAATCCTGCCGTACTTTCTTGATGCTGTCAATCTCCTTGGCAGTGTGCTCGGAGAGGGATGTAATGTTAGTAGAGTCATCAGGGATATAGGTGCAGCATTCTGTGTCAATAATAGCACAGGTTCCCCCTTTATCAGCTAGGATAAAATCTAAAGCCTTACGATTCTGTGGGACTGTTTGCCAGATTGCAATCATTTCAGTGGATATTTCTGTTACTTGGGCCTGTGTTTCTGTCAGGGCCCCTGCAGTATCGTGGCCAGCTCCTCAAGTGCTGTAGCCAAATTGATTATCTCTCGTGAATTCCTGGCTACTCCATCGGAGAGAAAAGCGATCATCCAAAATCGCTCAGTCTCAGCTTCTCCGCTGCTGGGCACCTGCAAATATGGCCAGGATGCATGATTCCCAGTACAGGAAGTTCCGTTTGGTGGGGGCCTGAGATACCATCCCTCAAGAGACTGACAACCACAGTCATCTCTGACTGGACCACAGTTCCTCACCTCACTTCCCTGGGTGTTATTTGAGAAAGCCCAGGCTGAGAGTTCCTCACTCTGGCTGAGTGGGATTACTGTTACGTAACCGGCAACAATGAATATTTACCGAGACAGGTTTTATAAAAACAACCAAACATTTATTAAACACGTATAAACGATAAGGAGGTAAAGACAAAGGAAAACTTTAACTGGAGGTTAACAGGTACGCAGTTGTTCACCAGCTCGCCACTCGACTCTGGTTCTTAAAGTGTTAAATGCTGAAAACAGTTCTTAAAGCGATACAGTCAGGTACAGTTCTTAAAGTGATAACTTCGAAAGTCCAACAGTTTTACACATTCAATTGGGAGAGACTTCTCTGGAGAACGATTTCTTCACCGACGCACCTTTACTGCCGGTTCTGTCCACAGGATTCCCGATGCCGAAATTAAACAGTTTAAATCAACTGACCTCAAATTCCTTTTAGAGAGAGAGAGCGTTTGTGCATGAACTCATTGCGCTATTGCAAGAGTTATCTCAATGCAGGTTCTCTCCAACGAAGACTCAATAAGGTCGATTCTTTATTAAACTGCCAACCAATGCCGACTTCTCTCGATCCTTCACTTAGATGAATTCTTCACTCTCCCTTCAAAACTGTCGGAATTGAGTAAATTGGCACTTCCAGCCACAAATTCCCAGCTCAAATACAATATCTTGTAAGAGAACACACCTTCTGTTTTAAAAATGAAACTGCGTCACAAAAACAAACACGTAACAGAAACGGAGACACAACACATTCTACCTGGAAATCCACAAACTCAAAAACCCACTGCGTCACCTGAGTCAACCCTTATTTCGTCACGGGGCACATGTCATCACCTGACCTCACATCGGCGGGAAAATCACATCAGGTGACCTCCAAAAGACCATTACCGCATTCTCACAAAAAACACAGATCTCCTTAAGCATGTAACATTACTGACATTGGAATCATAGTTTTACCATGCTGGGGAATTTCGGCACAAACCCAGCAGGTCCCTAGTTCTACCTGTTTGGCATAGGTGTGACAGAAAGGTGTTAACATGGGGGCCCCCGGATGCTGGGGTGAGCCCTCTCAAAGACATAAACACGAACACCACTATCAACCAATACATTTTCCTTTAGTCGAGAGAGTCCTTCTACTCAGTTCCTTCAGTAACACGTTTGTTGTCTGTTCGATGTATCCACCGAGATTGCCCCTTCAGTTTCACAGCCGTGGGAGTGGTCAGTAACTCCTGATATGGTCCTCTCCACCGAGGTCTGAGTTTCCCTCGATCCCAGTTCTTGATCAGGACAAAATTCCCAGGTTCTATGGTGGGATAGTCACTCCTCTCTGCGGGGTAGTTCTCTTCCTTGTAAGCATGTCATACCTGTGAATGTAATGCTTGGAGAATTTTGGTTCGTTGGCATATGTATTTCCCCATCTCTTCCCCTAGGGTATGCATATCCAATTTTGCTGGTAGACTTTCTGGGAGCAATGATACACAAGGTCTTGGTCCACAGGGTGTCCTCATGGGCCGTCCATAAATGATTTCAGCTGGTGACAACCCTGTTTTCCCCTGTGGGGTAACCCCCATGTGGATTAGGGCCAGCTTCAACCAAGTGAGTCCAGTCTCCGCTGTTAGTTTGACCAATTTACTCTTCAGAGTGCCGTTGGCTCTCTCCACTATGCCAGCGGCCTGTGGGTGGTGTACACAGTGGAATTGTTGCTTGATAGCTAGTTTGTTACAAACCCCTTTGTTTACTTTCGCCACTAAGTGTGGCCCATTGTCAGAGCTCAGCATCTCTGGCAGGCCGTACTTGGGAATTATTTCCTGTAATATACCTTCACAACAGTCATAGCAGCATTACTGGTAGTTGGAACAGCTTCAATCCATCTATTAAACAAGTCTATAATAACTATGCAGTATCTATAGCAATGCACTCTAGGCAATTCAATAAAATCAACTTGTAGACGTGAAAAAGGTTCACCTGTCAAGGGAGACGTACCCGGTGTACAGGGTACAGGTTACCAACCCTTCCCTCCTTTTTGGGGTGTGTACAATATTGCTAAAAACTGTGCAGGAACACAAACCTGTCCCACTGGGGTGATCCAAAAACCTATATCGGGGTCTTTCTGGCACCCTATCTGGGACACAGTTTGCGTTCCTCCTCAGAGGCATCCCCCTGAAAAGTACGTACCTCCCGCATGTCTAGCAAATCCATTCTGCTTAAGTCACAGAAGGTTGCTTGAAGGAAACACGAGGGAACTACAACTACCAAGGGTTCGACCGCACTTTTGGCTGTCTTATCCGCTAAAACATTGCCTGTAGTGACCCGGTCGGATATGCGGGTGTAGGCCGCACGTTTAATAATAGACAAGACTCGAGATAGCTGTAGAGCGGTGAGGAAGTTGTTTACAAAGGTGGCATTACTAATGGGGTGGTCAGAGGCAGTCAGGAATCCCCATGTTCCCAGAGGACCCCGTAGTCATAGAAACATAGAAACTAGGTGCAGGAGTAGGCCATTCGGCCCTTCAAGCCTGCACCGCCATTCAGTATGATCATGGCTGATTATCCAACTCAGAACCCTGTACCAGCCTTCCCTCCATACCCCCTGATCCCTTTAGCCACAAGGGCCATATCTAACTTCCTCTTAAATATAGCCAATGAACTGGCCTCAACTGTTTCCTGTGGCAGAGAATTCCACAGATTCACCACTCTCTGTGTGAAGAAGTTTTTCCTCATCTCGGTCCTAAAAGTCTTTTCCTTTATCCTCAAACTGTGACCCCTCGTTCTGGACTTCCCCAACATCGGGAACAATCTTCCTGCATCTAGCCTATCCAATCCTTTTAGGATTTTATACGTTTCAATAAGATCCCCCCTCAATCTTCTAAATTCCAACGAGTATAAGCCTAGTTCATCCAGTCTTTCTTCATATGAAAGTCCTGCCATCCCAGGAATCAATCTGCTGAACCTTCTTTGTACTCCCTCTATGGCAAGAATGTCTTTCCTCAGATTAAGGGACCAAAACTGCACACAATACTCCAGGTGCGGTCTCACCAAGGCCTCGTACAACTCCAGTGGTACCTCCCTGCTCCTGTACTCGAATCCTCTCGCTATAAATGCCAGCATACCATTCGCCTTTTTCACCGCCTGCTGTACCTGCATGCCCACTTTCAATGACTGGTGTATAATGACACCCAGGTCTCGTTGCACCTCCCCTTTTCCTAATTGGCCACGATTCAGATAATAATCTGTTTTCCTGTTTTTGCCACCAAAGTAGATAACCTCACATTTATCCACATTAAATTGCACCTGCCATGACTTTGCCCACTCACCTAACCTATCCAAGTCAACCAGCATCCTCTTAGCATCCTCCTCACTGCTAACACTGCCGCCCAGCTTTGTGTCATCCACAAACTTGGAGATGCTGCATTTAATTCCCTCATCCAAGTCATTAATATATATTGTAAACAACTGGGGTCCCAGCACTGAGCCTTGCGGTACCTCACCAGTCACTGCCTGCCGTTCTGAAAAGGTCCCGTTTATTCCCACTCTTTGCTTCCTGTCTGCCAACCAATTCTGTATCCACATCAATATCCTACCCCCAATACCGTGTGCTTTAAGTTTGCGCACTAATCTCCTGTGTGGGACCTTGTCAAAAGCCTTTTGAAAATCCAAATATACCACATCCACTGGTTCTCCCCTATCCACTCTACCAGTTACATCCTCAAAAAATTCCATGAGATTCGTCAGACGTGATTTTCCTTTTACAAATCCATGCTGACTTTGTCCGATGATTTCACCGCTTCCCAAATGTGCTGTTATCACATCTTTGATAACTGACTCTAGCATTTTCCCCACCACCGATGTTAGGCTAACCGGTCTATAATTCCCCGGTTTCTCTCTCCCTCCTTTTTTAAAAAGCGGGGTTACATTAGCCACTCTCCAATCCTCAGGAACTAGTTCAGAATCTAAAGAGTTTTGAAAAATTATCACTAATGCATCCACTATTTCTTGGGCTACTTCCTTAAGCACTCTGGGATGCAGACCATCTGGCCCTGGGGATTTATCTGCCTTTAATCCCTTCAATTTACCTAACACCACTTCTCTACTAACATGTATTTCCCTCAGTTCCTCCATCTCACTGGACTCTCTGTCCCTTACTATTTCTGGAATATTATTTATGTTCAACTCCAAATGCATAACGGGACTCTGTGTAAACGTTCACACTTTTGTCTGTTGCTAGGTTACAGGCACGAGTCAGAGCAAACAGCTCAGCCTTCTGGGCGGAGACAGCTGCTTCAAAAGAGGCTTGCTCAACTACTTCACTGTCCGTCACTATCACATAGCCAGAATATCGTTTTCCTGCTGGATCCACAAAAGAGTTTTCATCCTCATAAAACGTTGCCTCGGGCTTGAGGGGGTATTGCAGAATGGATGGGAGAGTCTGTTCTTCTTTCACGGTGATCTGGACAGGGAGGCAGTTGATGCTGCCGACTTCATGGCCTGAAATTTCCCAGAGATGGGGTACAACGTCTTGGATTCAGTCAATATTAAAAGAGTGTCTTACCAGATGTCACGTCTTCACCTCCGACTCCTTCCAGTATCGGAGTTGGCCCACAACCAAGTCTTGCCAGTCTCCCTCGGTACTGGGGGCTTGTTTCGTCAGGGTGTAGGCAAGGAACCTCGGCTCTTTGGCTTGAACCCAGGGCAAACCCTAACGGTGATATAGGGAACCACCGGTCCTGTCTGTCACCAAAGGAAATCTGGAACTTCAGCCAGTAATGCTCTGCCCTCTCTTCCTTTAACTTCTCCAATCACCGTGACTGGGAACTTCTGTCCCTCGAGGGATGCATAATATTGGCTTTCCTCAGTTGAGCACCCCGTAGGGTCATAGCACAGAGTCACATGGGGGTCAACCACTGGCAGAAGGGGTTCAAACGCAGTGGAGTCCAGATTAAGTGCCCACCACTGGGGGGGCGGTAACTGGGGACGCTGTCGGTTGTTTGCTATTCCCAGGGTGATACCCTTGTCCGTGCATGGAATATTGGCTTCCAACTGACAGAGCATGTCTCTTCCTGCTAGATTACACCCCTGACTGGTGGTGACTGTAAATGAAACCACACTGGTTCCCCAGGAATTCCACCTGCAGTGGCTGGGTACGTGGATACCTATGTTCTGTGCCTTCGAACCCAGACAGAGTGATTGTATCGTCTGATAGCTGGAATCGCTTTTCAGACACTATTTCCTGATCGAGAGTGGTTGTGGTTGCCCCCATATCAATCATAAACGGAATTGGAATTCCAGCAACTTGCAATATTACATTGGGCTTTTCCCGAGGGGTGGTACTCATGGTAGGAAGCATCCTTGCTTGTCAATTTCTATATGGGTTGTTGTCCCCACCTGTCCCTTGGTAGGTTTTTGTTCCCATTTCTGATCCCCAGATATAGTCCGCTCGTGTCCTTCCCACTGAACATATTCACCTTTAATATTAGTGCCCTTCGGGGCTGATCAGGATTCGAAAGTCGGCTCGCAATAGTATGTCAAAGCTCGTCGCATTCGATTTTGTTCACTGTCAGGCCAATCCATATTACTTGTTTTAATCATGTTGGCTGACTTGGTTGGTAAGCATTGGAACAGTAAGGTATTAAACTGGGGGACGGATTCCCATCATTAAAGGCTTGGTCTCCTGCGAAAGTGCCATAGCAGGCCACAAATCGCTCCCAATAGTCTGGTCCCGATTCCCCAGGCTTAGCTTTGCATTCAAATACTTTAGTGATGTTTACAGGTTGGTGTAGAGCTGTTTCAAAGGCTTGAATAATCCGGTCTGTCTGTTTATTCCCATTATGGTTTCCCACCTGTAAGTCCTGATGGGTTTGGTATCTCAATTCTGCCTTCCATTTCAGCCCCTCATCAGCTGAGAGAATCATGCAGCAGAGACAGAATAAATCTTCCCAGGTCGCATTATACGTTTGTGTAGTACTGCGGACATACTGAGCAAACTGTGCTAGTTTTTCTTTTCTATCTGGGGCCTGATTCATGATCATTATCATTTCCTGAGGCTTCCAGGGTGCATACACAGGAATCACTGAGGTCCCTCCTCCTGCTCGTGGATTGGGCAGCATTCGGGTGGGCAATAGTCTTTGTGGAGCCATTAACTCTGGGGTTTTATTGGATTCTTCCCTCCCTGTCTCGGAATAATCCTCGGTATTCCCTTTCTGGATCTCAGGGTATAGAGACCTCCCCTCCCCTGTCGCCGCTGTCTACCCGAGCCGCCACCGTATCTGAGTACCCCGAAGATTGGGGTTCACGGGCACTGGGTGCACTTGGCCCCTGGTAAGGTGGGGGTGTATGATGGGTGCCCACTCCTCATCACAGTGACTGCCCTCAAACAGGGTCAGTATGCCAGACATGGGTTCGGGATTCCTTGTTTCCCTATCAGTTCGAACTTTAGACTGACGTTCCTGCCCTTCTCTCCTATCATGGCCAGCCTTGGTTTGCTTACATTGTTTTTCCTGCTCTCGTTTCCGGTGCCCATCCACCCATTTACACTCCGCTTTTTAGTGTCTCCCAACCTTTGGCATTCCTTCTGCAGTACATACCTCGATCCCTTTGTCACGTGCAGTTTTCCTCCAACTTGCTAATAATATACTGTTCCACTTTACATCTGCCTTTTCCTTCCATTCCCTTTTTAACAATTTCCACTTCTTTCCACAGTTCTTTTTCCATATCGAATTTACTGCTTGTTCTCATGAGATAATATCCCAGGTCCCCCCCACCCCCCAGTGGCCACATTTTGCCCCCAATTTCTTATTCAGCTCTGCACTCAGCATTCACAAATCCTTCTCCTTGTCTGGAAAACTCTCACACATATTGTGTAGGGCTGCTCCTGGCCCACTCGTATCAATCGACTGCAATTGACCCATGTTCTCTTAGTAATTTACCCAGCACAAAGCCTCCTGCTCAATTAACAATCAGATAAATTTACCCAACACACATCAAAGTTGCTGGTGAACACAGCAGGCCAGGCAGCATCTCTAGGAAGAGGTACAGTCGACGTTTCGGGCCGAGACCCTTCGTCAGGGTCTCTATATAAAATTCACTGCACACATGTTGTCACTGGGTATAAAAATGCACAGTACAAGATTTAAGTGCACACTTAAATATTTTCCCTAACAGGCAATGCTATTTCCCCACCTTTCATTCCTCTGCCTCGATCACATCTGAAACATCGGAACCCTGGAATATTAAGCTGCCAGTCCTGCCCCTCCTGTAGCCAAGTTTCACTAATTGCTACAACATCATAATTCTGTCTCCCGACAGATTCTGTCCCAATCCCGTCAAGATATGCGATCAGCCTTGGGCGAGGGACCGTACCTCCAAAGGAACTAATGGAGAGCGACTGAAGGGCGCCCAGTTGGCCTACGGAGTCCCCAGAGTGGTCCAGCTGCTTACTCAGTCCGTCTGCTTGGCACTCCCTCTATTGGAATCCTGTTCGTGACGCCAAGTGTTAAACTTGAATCTGAGTAAAACTCAGAAGACCAGCTTCTTATCGTCACCACAGTTTATTGTGCATTCTCCTGCAGGAGTTTGAGACCCAGTTGTCAAAGGGAAGGCAGGTAAGAACTGCCACCATCTGACAATTGGACTGACTTAGTTGGGTTACAGCCGTATATTTATACATAGTGAGCCCCATGCATTAATATTGCAAGATGTTATTTGAACTGGTACGCCCACCAAGTCTGTTGGTGCCAATCTTAATTACTTAGATAAGGGAGTTCGCTAAATCACGGTTTTATTTACAGATGTATGTGCTGTCCAGTCCTTATCAGTTATTCTCTTTGCAAGGCCCTGATTTAATTACAGACAGATGTTCATTCCTGTCCTTATCGGCGAGTCCTCCTCCCTTTACTCAAACGAGGGTACAATGTACAATGTTATCAGCTAACGAAGGTACAATGTACAATGTTATCAGCTCTCAGTCTGTCTCTCTGCAAGCCGCAGAGAACTGGTAATGAGCCTGTCTTAGCTAACCGCTGAAGACAGAGTTTACTTCAGTTCAAACGTTCCTATTCAGTCCCAATTATTCTTTTAGCCAGTGGTCACATCGGTTCAAAATGATGTTTTTATATATCCTCAATTCCTCAGGAGGGTTCGGGGGAAATATTTATGTCCAATACAGAAACTGGTGTCCCCTGTGTGCATTGTGCAGATGCAAAAGTTGCTGGAGAAAAGGCGCCACATCAGTAACTTACCAGTCTTGTGCACATAATATTTTCATACGTTGGAGCTCACGCCTCCGACTCCATCCACAGAGTCCTTCCGAGTCTCCGGCCACCCTCTGAACCCCCGAGGTCCGGTATCTACCGCCCTGGAACTGCTGTCCGTTCCCCGCGCGTCTGTCCTGTCTGCTCGCCTCCAGATAAAAACCCGCGCTGCTCAACTCAGCACACACATACAAGATAACAGGACATGACTTCCATTGGTTAGCAAATGAATACAATTTCCATTATCACTGAGTATAACCCAAACATGCGGTTACGGAGAACCCCTTGCTCAGCAGTTAATAGTGCGAGAAGCCATTTTAGTATCACACTTCCGAGAAGCCATTTTGGTAATAAGCAACTAACAGTTAACAGTCCATCTAGTATTACTGAGAACCCTAGACATAGAAATCAATTAATCAGTCTGATGGCCCGGTGGAAGATGATGTCCCGGAGCTTGTTGGTCCTTTTGCTGTGGTACTGTTTCCTGGCTGGTAGCAGCAGGAACAGTTTGTGGTTTTGGTGAATTGGGTCCCAATATCCTTTGAGCCCTTTTTACCTGTCTCTGTAAATGTCCTGAATAGTGGGGAGTTCACATCTACAGATGCGCTGGGCTGTCCGCACCACTCTCTGCAATTTCCTGCGATTGTGGGAAGTACAGTTCCCATACCAGGCAGTAATGCAGTCAGTCAGGATGCTCTCAATTGTGTCCCTGCAGAAAGTTCTTTGGATTTGGGGGCCCCAAACCAAACTTCTTCAACCATCTGAGGTGAAAGAGGTGCTGCTGTGCTCTTTTCGCAACACAGCTGGTATGTACAGACCATGTGAGATCCTTAGTGATGTTTATGTCGAGGAACTTAAAACTGTTCACCTCTCAACCCCAGATCCATTGATGCACATAGGGGTTACCCTGTCTCCATTCCTCCTGTCGTCCATAATCAGCTCCTTTGTTTTTCTGACAGTGAGGGAGAGTTTGTTTTCTTGACACCAGTCAGATGTTGTTCAAACCTCAGATAGAGTCAGCAATCAAATGGTTGAGCATGGTGCAATGAATGTGCTGAGCTGCGTATATCACAATGCAAGAAGCATCATAGGAAAGCCAGATGAGCTCAGGGCAGGGAATTATGATATTGTAGCCATTATCGGGACTTGGTTGCACCCAACAGTCTGAGTGATTTAGAGGAACAAACTTGTAGACAGATCACAGACCATGCCTGGAAACAAAGATTGTTCCTGTAAGTGATTTTAACTTTCTGTATATTGACTGGGACTCACATACTGTAAAAGCACTAGATGGGGTGGAGTTTGTCAAATGTGCCCTTAATCAGTACATAGAAGTGTGCAATGAACTGTTAGGAAATGATCCAGGGCTGGTGACAGAAATTAGTGATCATAATGTTGTGAGATTCAAAGTAAATATGGAAAAAGGGAGGTCTGGACCACGGGTTGAGATTTTAAATTAGAGAAAGGTCAATTTTGATGGTATCAGAAAGGATCTGACAAGTGTGGTTTGGGACAGGCCATTTTCTGGCAAAGAAGTCCTTGTAAGTGGGAGGCCTTCAGAAGTGAAATTTTGAGGATGCAGAGTTTGTATGTGCCTGCCAAAATGAAAGTTGAAAGGTAACTGGTGCAGGGAACCTTGGTTTTCAAGAGATATTGAGGCCCCGGATATTTTGTTCCTCTAAATGCTTAAGACTGTTGGGAGCAACCAAAGCCCATTAATGACTACAAAATCATGATTTCATGCACTGAGCTCATCAGACTTTTTTTGTAGTTGTCTTCTGTTGGTTTCTAAAAGCTTCCCAATAGATTTTGCTCTTTTGTTTGCCCTCTCTTTGGCTTTTATGTTGGCTTTAGCTTCTCATTTCAGCCACGGTTGTGTCCTCCTGCCTTTCCAATTCTTCCACTTCTTTGGGATGTATTGATCACTCAACTCCCGAATTGCTCCCAGAAACTCCAGCCATTGCTGCTGCGTTATCGCTCCTATCTTTCCCTTGGAAACAACTTTGGCCAGCTTCTCTGTCTTGGAAACATGGGAGAAGTTCAGTACAGAAGTGGGCTATTTGGCCCATCCAGTCAATGCCAAAAAAAAATTAAGCTGTCTAATGCAACTACTTGCACTGGGACCATCGCCCTCCATACCCCTACCATCCAGGTACCTATCAAACTTCTCTTAATGGTGAAACCGAGCTCATATTCACCACTTGTGCTGACATCTCATTCAACACTCCCACAACCAGGTCAGTAAAGAGCTTTTCCACATGTTCCCGTTAAATTTTCACCTTCCCCTCTTACCCATGACCTCTGGTCGTCATCCCACCCAACCTCAATGGAAAAAACTGCTTGCATTTACCCTATCTATACCCTCATAATTTTGTATATTTCTGACAAATCCTCAAAGCAGTGTATAATTTCCTTGTTTATATCTAGTGCCTTTTTTAGGTGTATAAAATGATGACGGGCATTGAGTATTTGGGTAGCCAATAGGGAGCTTAGAAAAATATCTGGCTATGCGCTAGGGAAATTCTAGGCAGTTTCTAGAGTAAGTTACATGGTTGGCACAACATTGTGGGCTGAATGGCCTGGAATATGCTGTAGATTTCCATGTTGAACAGCGAAATAACTTCTTTAATCTGTACAGGGTCCACCATTTTAATACCGCTTTTCCACACTCCCACACACCCTCTGTCCATCTCCTGAGTGAATAGAGGTGAAAAAATATTTAAGATCTCCCTCATCTGCTTTGGTTCCACACGTGGATTGCCATTCTGGTCTTCCAGTGGACCAAATTTGTACCTTACAACCCTTTTGCTCTTAATCTATCTCCAGAATCCCTGAGGATTATCCTTCATCTTTTCTATGCCAGCAATCTCATGCCTTCTTTTAGCCATCCTGATTTATTTCCTACGTGTTCTCTTGCATTTCTTATACTCCATAAGAATCTACCTGCCTATCCCTGTTATGCAATTCCATTTTGTGCTTCACCGGGGTCTCAATATCTCTTGAAATCCAAGGTTCCCTACAGTTTCTATCTTTACCTTTTATTCTGACAAGCACGTACCCGCATTGTACTACCAAAATTTCGCTTTGAAGGCCTCCCATTTGCCAAGCTCACCTTTGCCATAAAGCAGCCTGTCCCAGTCCACAGTTACCAGATCCTAGTGTCATAATTCCAGAGTTGTTCCATGCCCTGAACACATCCGCCTTCCCTACACTGCTCCTTGTATTGAAACATACAGGATTGAGCATATTCACCGCACCATGCTCAACTTTTTCATTCCTGACTTCGTCTGAGGACTGAACAACATCTGTCTCCACAGCCCCTCCACTATCTGTTCTGTTATTCAGGCTCCCCTTCCCCCTGCAACTTTAGTTTAACCACCTCCCCCCCCCACCATGCAACTCTATCACCCCTTTGGCTTTCATCTCCCAGATCTATAAAAAGGAGGTGCATACCAGGTACAGGCAGAAAGGGGTACTTATGAGATACAGGAAATTCAAGTGAACACTTATGAAAGAAATAAAAGAAGGCATGAGGTTGCCCCAGCAGACAAGGTGAAGGAGAATCCTCAGGGATTCTGCAGATATGTTAAGATCAAAAAGATTGCAAAGGAAAAAAAATTAATCCTGTGGAAGATCAGAATGGTAACCTATATGAGGCAACAAAATAGATGGGGGAGAGTTTTTCTGTATGTACACAGGAGATGGACACAGAGTCTATAGAAGTGAGGCAAAGCAGCATCAACTTCATGGACCCTGTACAGATTACAGAGATGGAGGTGTTTGCTGTCTTAAAGCAAATTAGCGTGGATGAACCCCCAGGGGCTGACAAGTTGTTCCCTGGGACCTTGCCAAAGACAAGTGCAGAATTGTTGGGGCCCAAGCACAGATACTTAAATCACCCTTAATGACAGGTGATGGATTGGAGGACAGCCAATGCTGCTTCACAGTTTAAAAAAGGCTCTAGAAATAAACTAGGAAATTATACGTTGGTGAGCCTGAATCAGTAGTGGGAAAGTTATTGGAATGTGTGTGCAGGAGCCAGATATACAAGAATTTGGATTGGCGTGTTCTGATTAAGGATAGGCAGCCTGGCTTTGTGCATGGTAGGTCATGTCTAACCAATTTTATAGTGCCTCTCGAGGAAGTTATCAGGAAAGTGGATGAAGGCAAGGCAGTGGATGTTGTCTACATGGACTTTGGCAAGGCACTTGACTAAGTCAGATATGGGGGGTTGGTCTAGAAGGTTCAGTCACTCAGCATTCAAGATGAGATAGTAAATTGGATGAGACACTGTCTTTGGGTGAAGCCAGACTGTGGTAGCAGATGGTTGCCTCTCTGACTGGAGGCCTGAGACTAGTGGTGTGCCACAGGGATCAGTGCTGGATCTGTTGTTGTTTTTTGTCATCTATATCAGTAATCTGATGTTAACATGGTTAACTGGATCGGCAAATTTGTGGATGACACCAAGATTGGGGTGCAGTGAACAGCGAGGAAGACTATCATGGCTTGCAGTGCGACCTGGACCCGCTGGAAAAGTGGGTTGAGAAATGGAAAGTGGAATTTAATGGTGACAAGTGTAAGGTGCGTTTTGGTAGGACCCGGGTCTTACACAGTGAATGGTCGGGCACTGAGGAGTGCGGTAGAAGAAAGGGATCTGGGAATATAATTCACTGAAAGTGGTGTCACAGTTAGGTAGGGACGGAAAGAAAGATTTTGACACATTGGCCTTCATAAACCAAAGTACTGAGTACAGGAGATGGAGGTTATGCTGACATTGTACAAGACAATGGGTAAATGCAAGCTAGCTTTTACCACTGAGATGGTGTGGGAATGCAACCAGAGGCCATGGGTTAAGGGTGAAAGGTGAATCGTCAATGGGAACATGAGGGGAAACTTCTTCACACAGACTGTCATCGGGTGTGGAATGAGCAGCCAGCACAAGTGGTGCATGCGAGCACGATTTCAACATTTCAGAGGTTTGCATAGGTACCTGGATGGTAGGGGTCTGGGGGTGCGCAGTTTAAATAGTTCAGCACAAACCAGATGGCCCAAAGGGCCTGTTTCTGTGTTGTACTTTTCTACAAGAACCTGAAATAATACAAATATTCACTCTTAAGTCTTCTTAACGGCTGTGCGGACCAACCATTCATCTCGGCAGGAATGTTTTATGTGGCGTTAAAACTGTGGCACTTTAAGTTAGTAATACATAAAAGAAAATCCCTGATGTATGTCAAGAAAGACAGTTTGCGTGATACTGTTTCAGTTACTGTGGGGCCAGGCACCCATGGCTGCTCAGCAGGAGCAGGGAATAATACCAATGGAGAGAGCCAAACTGAGCCAGATCACAGATTGGAGATGACAGAAATGCCCCATTCTTATAGAGACAGGAAGAGCATCAGAGAGTTTGATGGGCATTCCAGATACCATCACTGTGCCCAGATAGAAGATGATTTCTCTCTCCAACTTGGGTTGAACCTCAGTGTAACAGTGTGATACCAGATCAAACCTTGGCAACTGAAGGAATCTCATCTGAAATGTTGTCCTACATCCATTGATGGATTTTGTAAACCTTTCTACAGGTTAAAAAGGAGAAGGAATTTCTCTCCTGGAATCTCAAACACAGTATGCCAGTTTTGCTGTCTCTGTCTAGATATTTAAGAAATAGAGCAAGGAATTCAATGGACCATCCTACCTGCTCAGACTGTGGGGAGGGATTCACTTGGTCATTTGACCGACTGGCACGGCCGTCATTTTGCACAGGGGAAAGACCATTCACTTGCTCAGACTGTGGGAATGGATTCACTCAGTTATCCCAATTGAATGTACATCATGTTCACACTGGACAAGGCCATTCACCTGTTCTGTGTGTGAGAAAGGATTTAGTCAGTCATCCCACCTGTGGACACACCGGTCAGTTCACATTGGGCAGAGGCTGGTCATCTGCTGAATATGTGGGGAGGGATTCACTCGGTCATCTGACCTCATGGCTCACCAGCGAGTTCACAACGGGGAGAAGCCGTTCACCTGCTCAGACTGTGGGAAGAGATTCACTGATTCATCCACCCTACTTAGTCACCAGCGAGTTCACACTGGGGAGAAGCCATTCACCTGCTCAGAATGTGGGAAAGGATTCTCTCGGTCATCCCACCTACAGAGTCATCAGCGAGTTCTCACTGGGGAGAAGCCGTTCACCTGCTCAGAATGTGGGAAGAGATTCACACAGTCTTCCACCCTACACAGACATCAGCTAGTTCACACTGAGGAGAAGCCATTCACCTGCTCAGAATGTGGGAAAGGATTCGCTCAGTCATCCCAACTACTGGCACACCAGTCAGTTCACACAGGGGAGAAGCCGTTGTTATGAATCCCGAGGTTTTGTTTGCTGTGGACTGTCATTTTAGGGGAGAGAGAGAGAGAGAGAGAGAGATTGAGAAGGTGAATCAGTCTGACTTGCAGCTTGTTTACATCGCTTGCAGCTTGTTTAGATTTAACCGAGGACACGGACACTCAGAGTCAGACAGAGACGAAGGATGAAATCTGGAAGGATCGAAACCAGGGAACTGGTGGCCAAGGGTCACTGTTTAGAACTTTCCTATCCCACAAGGGTGGGTTAATTATCGATTCAGTGAACATCGAATATGTGGTGGTCACCTCGTTTGATCCATAGGAGTGGATCTGATTTGGGGTATCCTGTGAAGCCCTCTTATGTGTTAACCCTTGCCTGGGTGTGGGTGTGGTTATTCACTTGAAGACGATACCCCTTGTAACAAGTCACTTTCGGTTATAATTTGTATGTGGATTTGGAACAACAATGGATAAAATCTACAGCGACTGTCCTCTCGTTTTATCACCGTGGAACCTGTGGAATTCGACAAAATTGCCTTCTCTCGACATTTACCCTGGATTACAAATACCTCTCTTCACCTATTCTGGTTGAACTGAACTTCATAATTTACCCAGAGCTCAATAGTTTGGGAGTTATATTTAAACCCATATATACGTGTAATACTGTTAACTTTTGTTTATCCTGCTTAAGTTACTATATTATAATTAGATAGTGGTTTTACCATCAAAATCAGACTCCAGGTGTAGTCTATTGCTGCTGATTCTTCACAAGATTGGGGCCTGAATCCGGGATATAAACAGATTTCGGGGTGTATTGATTTATTATCGATTTCATTTGGGAAATCCCTTTTGATTTATTTGTGTGTGGAAAATCAGCAGCAGTGGATGTTGATAGATTTCTCGAAGCGCCAGCCTCTGAGGCATGAGAGGACGCTAGAAGGATTGAGTTGTTGAGTATTGCTAAAAGGTTAGAACTTGCTAAGGTGAAATCGACAATGAGGAGGGCATAGATGCAGAGGACAATAGTTGAGCATTATGTATCTGAGGATGTGTTTAAAGTGGAGGAGTTGGAGGTGTTTCCTGAAAGTAAACCTAGTGAGCTTGAGCTCCAGAACAAGTTAGAAAAATTAAAGATGGAGGCTGCGGAAAGGCAGAGGCAGTTTGAAGCTAGAGAGGCAGAAAAACAGAGGGAGAAAGCAGAAAGACAGAGGCTGTTCGAGCTGGAAAAGATAGAGAGATTGCAGCAAAGTGGTCTAGCATTAGACTCTGGTGATAAGTTTGAGGCCAGTCGGGAAGTTAAATTCGTACCTCCATTTGATGAGGCAGAGGTTGATAAATACTTTCAGCATTTTGAGAAGGTTGTTCAGAGTTTAAAGTGGCTAAAAGAGGGTTGGCCTATTCTCTTCCAAAGTGTAATTAAGGGGAAGGCTTAGCAAGCCTATTCTGCTTTTTCAGTTAATGAAGCAGCTGATTATGACATAGTGAAACAGGCTGTGCTCAAAGCTTACAAGTTGGTCCCAGAAGCATACAGGCAAAAGTTTAGAAATTAGAGGTAAAATGTGAACCAGACATATATGGAAGTTGCTTTTGAGAAGTTTGTGTGTTTTGACCACTGGTGCACATCTAAAAATGTAAATGATGATTGTAACAGCTTGGAAGAGTTGGTTTTAATTGAATAATTCAAAAAGTGCATCCCTGATGACATAAAGACATATTCAGATGAAAAGGATGCTGCCACTTTGCAGAAGTCTGCTCGATTAGCAGATGAGTTTGCTTTAACTCATACAGTTAATTTCACTCCGAATAAGAGCTTCCAGAAAAGTATCAGGGATAACCAGGGTAAACCAGAAATTAAAGCTGGGATTAGTAACAAGAATAAGGATGAAGGGAAACAGTTGAAGGAGAAATATTCTGGTCTTACTTGTTACTATTGTAAGAAAGCTGGTCATAGATCATATGATGGCTAATTCTTCCGCCCTGAAGATTAGTTTAGATTTTGTTTATTGCCATTTAGAAATGCATGCATTAAAAAATGATACAACGTTCCTCCAGAATGATATCACAAGAAAACATCGGGCAAACCAAGACTAAAACTGACTCGCCAATGCAGCATCATTGGAAGCACCCGACCGCAGCGGACTCTGAGTCCGTCTGAAAATTTAGAGCCTCCGCCCAGCTCTCTGACACAGCCTCTCCGAGCACCACCCTCTGCCGAGTACTTTGACCACATCCCGGCCACCGAGCAACAAGAAAAACCAAGTTCTTGAGGCCTTTTCCTCCAGAGATTTTGGACCATAGAGCAGCAGCAGCGAAGCAGGAATTTCAGAAGTTTCTCCAGATGTTCCTCCATGCCCTCACGTCCGTCTCCATCAAATCAAGATTGTGCATGGCACCCTACTTGACAAATAACAGACATCACCACCGGAGTGGCCGCTGCGAGCTGCGTCGCGCCACCATCTTCCTCAAGACCCAAGAAAAAGAAAAAGAGGCAGTCCCGAATGCCTGTGATCAGTATGTTGAAGCACCTATAAACACACTGGGTTCTGAACATTCTGCTGAGGCTCAGTTAAGGACTGAAAGGTCTGACCGAGTTGAGAAGGGATTCGATCATTTTATGTCAGATGGGTTTGTATTAGTAAAGGAAGAGTCAGCCCCAGTACCAGTGAAAATTCTTCGAGATACTGGGGCTCTGAGTCACTTATATTGGACAGCGTTCTAAAGTTTGGTGATGAGACAGACATAGGTGAGGTAAATCTTATTAAAGGTATTGGGGGTGGCATGGTTTCTGTGCCACTGCACAGGGTAACTTTACAGTCAGGTTTGGTTCAGGACCTGTTAAATTCAGATTATGCTCCAGTTTACAGGTGGAAGATGTTACTTTGCTGTGAGGGAATGGCCTGGCAGATGGTGAAGTTGTTCCTGCGGTGCAGTTGACAACTAAGCCAACCACTGGCGACCCACAGATAGACTTTAACATTTATTGTAGTAACTCGAAGTATGGCTGAAAAGTCAGCCAATGCAGACGGTTCTGTGCAGCATGATTCTGATACCCATGATAGCCAAAATCGGGATTCAGGTTATGATGACTTGTCGGGGAATTTTCTACCTTTATTGTTTCAACAGGATTCAGGTAGTAAGTCTGATAAGAAAGATTTATTCCTGTCTAGGAAGGAGTTTGTAGCAGAACAGAACCGAGACTCTGAGGTTGAAGCTTTAAAAAAATAAATAGCTCTCTCAGATGATGAGATTAAGAAAGGGCCAGTAGGGTATTATCTCAAGGATGGAGTGTTAATGAGGAAGTGGAGGCCACCTGCTATACCTGTGAGTGAGGAATGGGCAATTGTTCACCAAGTTGTAGTCCCTAAAGTTTATTGGGCTGAAATTTTAGCTTTGGCCCACAGTATGCCCTGAGGTGGCCATTTCGGAGTGAATAAAACTGTAAACAGGATTATGAAAGAACTTTACTGGCCTAATTTGAGGAAAGATGTTGTGACCTTTTGCAGAACCAGTCACACTTATCAAGTTGTGGATAAACCTAATCAGGTCACCCCAGTGGCCCCACTCTGGCCTATACCGACATTCAGTGAACCCTTTTCCAAAGTTATAGTGGTTTGTGTTGGCCCATTGCCGAAGCCTAAAGCTGGCCATCAGTATTTGCTCACTATTATTGGTACTGCATTCAGATTCCCAGAGGCAATACCCCTCAGAAATATTAAAGTTAAATTTGTGGCAAAGGCTCTTACCAAGTTTTTTTTTAACTTTATCTGATTTGCCGAAAGAAATCCAGTCTGATCAAGGAGGTAATTTTACATCTGGATTATTCCAGCAGGTAGCTTATGAACTGGGAGCTAAACAAATTACAAATTACATTGTCTGCGTACCATCTGGAATGACAAGGGGCTTTAGAAAGATTTCATTCTACATTCAAACCAATCATTAAGGCATAATGTGTTGAAAATGGAAAAGACAGGGATGAAGGAATTTATTTGCTTTTGTTCGCAGTAAGAGAGTCGGTACAGGAATCACTGGGTTTTAGTCCATTTGAACTTGTATTTGGTCAGAGAGTGAGGGGACCTTTGACCTTGTTAAAGGAACAGTGGATTGATGGGGATGTACACGTTAACTTGTTAGACACAAAACCGGCCCTCAACGTCGTCCTCCTATGAGTAGCTGGCGCCGAAGAGAGATTAAGTCATGGATGGTGTGCCTCTTAAATTTGTGTCTGATGACAGTCATTTCTGACCTTACTTGTCCCAGGAGAGCTGAATGCGGAAGCAGGACCTCGCTGGGAATGGAAGGCTTGACGTGACCGAGGACGATTCGTTGCGTGGGAGCTGTCACTAGTTATATCTGTAAAAACTGTCTTTGACTGTGATCTGCCTACTAAGAGCCTGGCACAGCAACTCATTATTCCCCAGGTAAAACTTTGCCTTCCTGAATTCTTTCTCGGAGGCCAAAATACCGCCCTCCCGAACCAAGTCCTCCATCGACTCCGCACACTATTCCAGGATGCAAAATACATAGCACCCCGCGTTCATCTTCCACCGACCGAAACAGGGCATTGTACGAGAGTGGAGAGGCAGCCGCCTTTGCTAAATCCCCGGAAGCCTGCGACTTCCTGAGTCCGGTCCGGCATGCTGGCACTATGTCCGAATCGCCAAATATGTGGTGTTGCCGGTGATAAAGTCCTGGAGTGAGTAAAGTAGAGTAACTGGATGGAAAAGTTTGCACGTCCCGCTATTCGCCCGCTCCTGCAGCGCCAGCAGTCCTGTCGATATGGCTGTTTCAACGTCTTCGTTCCCGAACAGCCGGAACTTGTTGCAGACGGTTCAGAATCCATTTCAATGGCTGGAATGGAGAGGATTCCTCTGTTGCTGGGGCAGTAGGAAGGCGCCCAGCCCTCAACAGAACCTTATTGGCTCGGCACCAGAAATTCCAACGCCAGGAACGTCTCCGTCATTCCTGAAGAGTTCCCGGGCCGTAAGAGGTTGAGACGTCTGAAGAATGTTCCGGCTCCTACACCAAAGGAAAATCATGATGACCAAGGATGAGGAATGTTGTCCTGATGTTAGTGGGGGAACAGCGGCGTTTATGTCCTTGTTTTCGGTGCTAAATGCCTTTCTGTGCTGGCGAGTTGCCAGCGGCCGCAGCTGGGAGTACGCAGTTAGCAGCCGCCAACAACCCCAGTCCAAACTGGCAGAAAAACTCCGAACGAAACCTCCACACTAAAACAGCCACTGACGCAGATATTCAAGAGACCCTTCAAATTCCCTCCGAAGTATCTCACGAACTTTATGCAACAGTTTTCCTCAATGTCTCCCAGCTCAGTCAGAACTATTCCACCCTGGGAGTCGGTGATGGGATGGTGTGGAGGCAGACTCACCCTGTCTGAAATGGGAAGTTTGTAATGGGTCAATGTGCAGGGAGCTTCGCTCTGTGCCTGACCTTGGCAGTGCGTGATGGGACCACATCGCGGGCGCTTAACTCTGTGTTTGAGCCCGGGAGTGTGTGATGAGACGGTGCAGAGGGAACTTCACTGTGTGTCTGATCCTGGGAGTGTGTGATGGGATGTTGTGGAGGGGGCTTCTTCCTGTGTCTGTTCCCGGGTTTGTGTGTTGGGTCGCCTTGGTGTGAGCTTGACCCCGTGTCCGACCCCGGAACTGTGTGATGAGACGGTGTGGAAGGAGTCTCACTCTAGGTGTCCTCCAGAGATTGTGTGATGGGGCGGTGCAGAGGGAGCTTATCCATATGTCTGATCTCAGGTCTGAGCAATGGAATGGTGTGAGAGAGCTTCTCTCTGCGTCTTACCCTGCGTGTGTGTGTGATGGGATGCTGCGGAGGGAGATTCACTCTCTTTCTGTCCCGCAGTGGCTGTGATGATACGTTGCAGGGGGGATTTCGTCTGTAACTGGCCCCGGATGAGTGAGATAGGATGGACAGCTTCATTCTGTGTCTGACCTGGCAATAGTAGGACGGGTCAAAGCAGAGGAGTTTCTCTTTGTGTCAGACCCTGAAGTGTGTGATGGGAAGGTGTACAGGACGATGCAGTGGAAGTTTCACTGTGTGTCTGACCTCAGGAGTGTGTGATGGGATGGTGTGGATGATGCTTCTGTGTGTGTATGACTTTGGGTTTGCGTGCTGTGACGGTCCAGATCGAACTTCTTTCTGTGTCTGACGCTTTTTTTTTCACAAAATTCTTTATTATAAATATCGGTGCTGTACAATATATACAAAACAGTGACTAACACAATTACTTCACTACAAATAGACAATACACATTAAACCAAAATATTACCATCTCTATCAGTGATGGCAATTAACTCTCGCGGAGCCCAACGTTCCCGGAACGCCTCAGTGGTCACTGTGGACAGCGCGTGTTTCTTTTCAATATTCACCCGAGCACGAACATACCTCCTAAACATTGCCAGGCAGTCTGCCGGGGGAGATCCTCCCTCCACCCGTTTCCAGCAGCCACGGATGGCTGTTTTCGCCAGCTCCAGGAGCAAGCTGACAAGAACATCCTCATCCCTCTGTGCCCCCCTCCTTACTGGATGACCATATATAAATAGGGTGGGGCTAAAATGCAACCGGAAGGCGAGAAGCAGCCCACACAAATACGCGAAAAGGGGCTGCAGTCTCGCACACTCCGTGTACATATGGTACACGGTCTCCTCCAGCCCGCAGAAGTGACATGCGGCTGGGAGGTCCACGTACAAACTAAAGAACTTATTACAGGGCACCGCTCTATGCAGCACCCTCCACCCCAGGTCCTCAAGGTGCATGGGAAGAACCCCCTCGTAAAGGGACTTCCATTGCGGACCCCCTCACCTCCAGGTGGAAAGACCGACCGCCATGGCATGTCGGGACGGTGGACAAGGGCTAGGGAGAGGAGGGTGTGGAGCAGCAGTCCATACAGATACCTCCTACTTGCATTCCTGAACAGGATTGTGGGTGTCGAGGGGAGACGGCTCAAGTTGTGTGGACTCGGCTCTCGGATAAGATTGCGGGGCCTGGGCCCCACGAACAGCTCAGCCTGAGTCGCTCCACCCACCTGAGCCACAGCGACATCCGTTGAGGTAGGGTTAGGGTCGGCCAGGATTCTACCCTCTGCCAGAGAAGGGGATTCCTGGCCTGAGGCAACCATGTTCCAGACTCTCAGTAGGTCCTGATAGAAGCCAGGCAGCCTCTGCAAAGCAGCACGGCTGACGCCCGCCGGTGGTAGCTGCATATCTTCATGAAGACAGCAGCCCCTCCAGAGGAAGGAAGTTGCCAACACGTGTCACCTGGTAGGGTGCTCGGCGTACAGGGATTTCTGCACGGTCCTGAGGCGGAGAGCTGCCAGTCGCGTACATGCGCACACCAGCGACTGTCCGCCCTTTCCCACTGGGAGACTCAAGACCGCTGCGGAGACCCAGTGTTTTCTGTTGCCCCAGAAGAAGTCCACTGACTTCCTCTGCATTCTCGCGACAGAGGGGGCAGGGGGGGACAGGATAACCATCCGGTACCACAACATGGAGGCCACCAGCTGGTTTATGACCACCACCCTGCCTTGATAGGAAAGCACGCTGAGAAGGCCTGACCAGCACCCCAGCCGGTCCATGACTTTCATCTCCAGGCCCGGCCAGTTCGCCTGCCAGGTCCCCCCAGAAGGACTCAGGTAGGCTCCGAGATAGAGAAGACGACTGGTGCTCCACTCAAAAGCGCTCATCTCCTTCAGCAGTGAGTCCACCTGCCATTGGCCCACTAAGAGTCCAGAACATTTCTCCCAGTTTATCCAAGCGGAGGATGCTGCCGAGAAAACTTCTTGGCGGTCGCGCATCCTCCGCAGGTCATTGGGATCTGTCATCATGAGGAGTACCTTATCGGCGTAGGCCGGGAGGATGACCTCCATATCTGGTTCACGCAGAACCAGACCTGTCAGCTTTCGCCGAAGAAGGCTAAGGAATGGCTCGACACAGATCGCATACAACTGACCGGACATGGGTCACCCCTGACATACTCCTCTTCTGAAGGGAATGGGTGCTATCAGTGATCCGTTAATCTTAACAAGGCACTCTGTGGCAAGGTTTAGGAGCTGAACCCGGGCCACTAAGTGTGGCCCAAGCCCAAAAGCCTGCAGACTGCCCACCAGGAAACTGTGGTCTACCCGGTCAAACGCCTTTTCCTGGGCAAGAGAAAGAAACGCTGCCGGGGACCCAGTCTTCTGGAGCAGCTGGATCAGATCCGTACTAGGTGGACATTGTCCCGTATGGAGCGACCGGGGGCTGTGTAAGATTGGTCAGGATGTATCACCTGTCTCATTACTGAACCAAGACGGTTGGCTATTGCCCAGGTGAAGATCTTGTAATCCGCACACAAGAGGGAGACCGGCCGCCAGTTCTTTAGCAGGCGGAGGTCTCCCTTCTTGGGCAGTAGAACCACGACAGCTCTCCGCCATGAAAGGGGCATTTCCGTGTTGACCAGCCTCTCCCCCAAGACAAGCCTGTAATCAACCCCAAGAATATCCCAGAAAGCCCGATAAAACTCCGCACTCAGTCCATCTAAGCCAGGGGACTTACACCTCCAGAGTGGCCGTCTCCGGAGCGTTAGATAGCCCCTCCGGAGTCAAGGGAGCGTCCAGACGCACTGCGTCCTCTGGGCTGACCTTAGGGTAATCTTTCCAGACCTCATTGCACACCTCTGCATTTGACGGATCTGGCGAGAATAAGGACCGATAGAATGAGCGGACTTCAATGTTAATTCCGTCAGGGTCCGTGATGGAGGAGCCATTAGCAGCCAGCAACTCCACTAACTGCTTTTGAACTCCCCAGCACTTCTCCAACAAGTAGAAGAAGGGTGAGCCCGGTCCAAATCTTGCAGCATTTGGATCCGTGACCTCACGTACGCACCTTGAGACTGCTGGAGCTGCAGATTCCTTAGTGCTTCCTTCTTCTCCTGGTATTCCTGCCACAGCTGTTGGTCTCCAGTGGTCGGACCAAGACAGGATTGCAGGTCATGTAACATTCTCTCAAGCCGCTCAATCTCAGCGCCCTGCCTCTTTGACGACCCCCTAGTGCACTCCGGATATAAATTCCAGATGTGGACTTTGCCCACATCCCACCACAGCCGTAGGGACCAGAACTCTCTCCGTATTTCTCTCCAGGTGACCCAGAACGCTCGGAGAGAATCCCGGAATCGGCTGTCCTCCAGCAGGCAGTTGTTAAAATGCCAGTACTTGGATCCCACCCGAGGGTGCAGAGGAGTAAATTCCATCCACACAAGGTGATGATCCGAGCACAACGCTGGCCGCATGGAGGACGCCGACACGCGAGGGATGTAAGCCAGAGAGATATGCAGGCGGTCTATCTGGGACCCTCCCTCTCTAGATCTTCTCGAGAAGGCACTAGAGTCGGGGTGAAGATTCCGCCAGCTGTCCACCAAGTCAAAGGAGCCGACTAGCTCCTTTAACTTTTTTGCCAATGCTGGGTCGCGTTGGAGGCCCGAGCGGTCCTCCACCTCGAGGGTACAGTTGAAATCTCCCCCGAGGATAACGCAGTCCCCAGGATCGATGGAATTCAGCAGAGTGGACAGCTGACAGAATAGGCGTGTCTGTATCACACCGCGCCTCGGAGCATACACATTGATAAAATGCAGGGGTACACCATCCGGGCGCACAGCCAGGTGGAGCAGATGGCCAGGCACAATATCTTGGACTCTTACGATTTCTGGCTGGAAGGTTGGGGCCAACAGGATCGCCACCCCGCTAGAGTTGGAGCTGAGGTGGCTCATGTAGACCCCGTCCTGCCACTCCAGGAGCCAAGCGGACTCCTCCCCCGGGATGGTATGGGTTTCCTGCAGGAAACTCACCGCATATCTTCCACCCCTGAGGACTGAGAATTCTCAGTCTTCCTCACCCATCCCGATAAAATCAGGCCCACAAGCCCATGTAGTACACTAGGCCTCAGCACCAGTACCCTTCCCGGTGAGAGCGGAGGCACCCTCTACCACACTGTCCCGAAAAAAAGTTGGAACATGTTTTTGCTCTCCAGGCCCGACTGGTGCCAGGGCTATCCTGTGGCCCACCATCTCTCGAAGAAGCGAGGCTGCTTCTCACTCTGATGTCCCTCACCAGGTCATCCAGGAAGGATTTCAGTTGTTGCCTGTCATTCCTGGACACTGCATTCCTCTTCCCGTTCGCCTTCCGTCTGCGGATGACTCGCAGGGACTTCACCAGCCTCGGCATGCTAGACCAGCGAAGCGAGGATAGCTTCGGCCGATGCTTTGCACCCTCAGAGATTAGAGTGAACTCTCAGACTTGATTCACAGGTATCAATGGAGAATTCTCGGGAGGGGTGAGGATGTCCAATGTCTCACTATCAAAGGACTCTCCCTCTACTCCCTCACTGTAAATAGATCCCCCATCTTCCTCCCCGTGTGTTCCAATAGATGGCTGCAGTTGTAACCCACACTGTGCAGCGGGTACCTCACTCATACCTGCTCTCTCCACCGTCGCATCAGACTTATCCACAGTTATGACAGTGGAGGGCTAATCCCCAGGGTCTCCCTGCAGGCTATTAGTTGATGGGGTCGGCACGTACACCCTCCCTAGGGGACAGGTATGAAGGGGACCGCAGCACCTCTTGTCCAAGGGATTCACTGGCAGCCTGAGAGAGCTTGGTCTCCTCCCCGCTCATATTATTTAATACACTTGCCTCCAGGGAGGCGTTTACTACTGAGTCCTGGGTGGAGGGCTCCAGGGCTGTCTCATTTGTGCAAACAGGGCTAGCACCAGTTTTCTCAACAGCCACATCATCTACCACAGGACTGGTGGCTACATCTGGGAACACAGGTTTAGAAACAACCTCCACCTGGATTCCCACCCCTTCCTGGGACACCCCGCATCTACATTCCCTGCCCCCTTGGGGTAACATTCCCTTCTCCTCTTCACGCCGGAGGAGCACACAGGTGCAGGATTCACCGATGGGGCGGTAGTCTCCGCTTCCATCGCCCTGTCCACCTGCGCACCTCCCCGAGCCTCCGGCTCCACTTCAGGGCAAATGGGCGTGAGCTCTGCGGTCTCGGTGCGGAGTTCTTAGAGTGTTTGGACGACTTCTTGCTTTCTTGCCGCGCACAGGCTCCACCCCGACCCTCGCCTGAACCTCCCTGTGCGTAGCCTCAAGATCTCCCACCTGAACCACAGGGGCAGAAGCAAGGACTGGAAGAGACGTAGGAATAGGGACAGGGGTAGGGGCAGTGTCCGGGGTAGGAGCAGGGACAGGCGTAGGAATAGGATCAGGGGCAGAGGTAGCTGGGGCACTGGTGCCCGAAGTGGACTCCCTCGGGTTTCGGGTATTAGGACAGTCCCTCCGAAAGCGCCCCACCTCCCCGCACGTATGGCACCGTGGGCGCTCAGAGTTGCAGTACACCTGATAGTCTGCCCCCTCGTGTCGGACAGTAAACCGGCCCTCAACGTCGTTCTCCCTTTCCACCTGCACGAATACCTGACGCCGAACAGAGATTACGGTACGTCTCTTAAATTTGAGTCTGATGGCAGTTATCTCTGACCTTACTTGTCCCAAGCTGGCTAGTGGGGGAAGCAGGTCCTCGTTGGGAATGAAAGGCTTAACGTCACTGAGGACGATGCGTTGCCAGCTCCAACTGTAAAAGGATGTTTTCCACCATGATCTCTCCGCTAAGAGCCCGATTAACCAACAGATCATTTTGCAGATAAAACACTGCTTTCCCAAAGTCTTTCTCCGTGGCCAAAATACCACCTTTCCCCACCAGGTCCTCCATGGCCTCTGCACACTTTTCCAGAGGAGTTCCAGGACACAAAATACGTTGCACCCCGCGTTTTACTTTCACCGACCGAAACAGGGCGTTGTCCGAGGCTGGAGAGGCAGCGGTCTTTGCATAACTCCCCAACGGCCTGCGAGTCCCTGGAGACCGTTCCGGCATTTTGGCTGTATGTCCGAATCGAGAAATATACGGCGGTGCCGGTTATAAATTCCTGGAGCGAGTAGAGTAACTGGAAGAAAAAGTTTGTACACGACAGTACCCCGGTGGCTCGGCACCAGAAACTCCAACACCAGGAAAGTCTCCGTCGGTGCTGCAGAACTCCCAGGCCGTGAGAGGTCGAGACGTCTCAACAGATGCTTCGGCTCCTAAACTGAACGAGAATCGCGGCGATAAAGGTGGAATGACGTTGTCCCGATGTTAGCGGGGGAACAACGGCATTTGTGTCCGGTTTTTAGAGCGAATCGGCTTCTTGGTGAGTTGCCAGCGGCCGCATCTGGGAGCTACGCAGTTAGCAGCCACCAACAAACCCGGGGAGTGTGTGGTGAGAAGTTGTGGAGGAAGCTTCACTCTGTGTCTGACCCCCTTTTTTTCCCACACAATTCTTTTAGTACAAGTAGCGTGGTCTACAATATTTACAAAACAGTGACTAACACAGCTGCTTCACTACAAACAGACAATGCACATGAAACCAAAATGTTCCCATCTCCATCACTGATGGCATTTACACCCCGCGGAGCCCAACGGTTCCGGAACGCCTCTAAACTCGCCGTGGATTGCGCGTGTTCCTTTTCAATATTTGCCCGAGCACGAACATACCAACTAAACATTGCCAGGCTTTGGGATAGTGTGGAGCGGGATTCACTCTGTGTTGATCCCGGGAATGTGTGACGGAATGGTGTGGAGGGAGATTCTCTCAGTGCTTGATCCGGACTGTTTGATGGGAGGGTGTGGAGGGAGCTTCACACTGTGTCTGACCTCGGGGAATGGAGGTTGGGTGGTGTGGAAGGAGATTTATCTCCGTGTATAATCAGGGGACTGTGTGATGGGATGGTTTGGAGGAAGCTACAGTCTGTGTCTGACACAGGAATTTTGTAATGGTACAGGCCGGAGTGAGATATTCTATGTGTCTGACCCTGGGAGAGTATCATGGAATGGTGTGGAGGGAATTCTCTGTGTCTGACCCTGTAAGTGTGTGATCCGACAGTATGGAGGGAGCTGCACGTTGTGTTTGATCCATGGACTGTGTGATGGGACAGTGTGGACGGAGCTACATTCTCTGTCTGATCCGGGGAGTCTGTGATGGGATGGTGCGACGGGAGCTTCACACCGTGACTGATCTGGAAGGTGTGTGATTTCGACTGCGTTGAAGGAGCTTCACTCTGTTACTAATCCCGGGAGTGTGTGATGGGATGCTGTGGAGGGAGTTTCACTCTGTGTCTGACACAAGAATTTTGTAATGAGACGAATCTTACTTAGATCTTATCAATGTCTGATCCTGGGAAGGTATCATGGGATGGTGTGGAGGGAAATTTTTATGCCTGACCCTGTGACTCTGTAATCGAACGGTGAGGAGGGAACTTCACTGTGTCTTATCCGGGGAGTGTGTGAAGAACTGCATCGAGGGAGCTTCACTCTGTGTCTGGGCTTGGGTGTGTGTGTGTTGGGACAGTGTGGAGGGAGCTTCATTCTGTGTCTGACACAAGAATTTTGTAATGGGACGAATTGGAGATAGATTTCCTCAATGTCTGACTCTGGGAGGGTATCATGGGATGGTGTGGAGGAATTCTCTGTGTCTGACCCTGTAAATGTGAGGAGGGAGCTTCTGTCTGTGTCTTATCCGGGGAGTGTGTAAAGGGCAGCATCGAGGGAGCTTCACTCTGTTTCTGACCTGGGAGTGTGTGATGGGTTGGTGCGGAGGGAGCTTCTCTCGGTGATTGACCCCAGGGTGCTTGATGGGATGGTGTGGTGGTAGCTGCTCTCAGTTTCTGACCCAGGGACTATTTGATGGGTCGGTGATCGACCCTACGACACAGACCGCGACTGAAACCAGTTCGATTAGACCCGTCGGGAATTACACCTGGCGCACGGCCATTAACGGGAAGGGCAGGAGTTAAATGGGAGGGTGGGGAATCGGCCAAAAATGTTTCCATCCTTCGGGCGGGGAGGTTCACACATTCAGATGTTCACACGGACACTGTCAGTCCAGGTCTGGGTTCCAGAAGAGATCTCAGTTCCTTCCACTTGGTCTCACTGAACCGATTCCCCCTCAGCCTGAAACAGATGGAAGAATAAAGATGAAATAAACAGATTACACAACAGTGTCAGTAACAGTGGACTGGGGTTAATGTTTCAACAACACTCACAGACAAATATCACCAGAAAACCCGCGGATCCGCTAATATTTTATCACATTGAACATTAACAAAATCACTCAGTCGATCCAATCCAGACTCGGGAGGGTCAGTATGAGGTCTCGGAGAGCGGGGACAGATCGGTCTGTGAGCGAGTTCCATCCCAGGTCCAGCTCTGTCAGTGATGGGTTTATACTGAGAGCGGAGATGAGATCCTCGGCACCAGAATCTGTGAGACCGACACCCCCCAGCCTGGAAATGAGAAAGAGAGTGAGGGTGAAGGACACAGAGAGACAGGAGACGGTAGAAATCCCCAGTGTTTATCAACACAATTACTGGTCACATTAATGTTCAGTGTCAGACACCCAGTGACTGTAAACACAATCTCCCACAGTCTGGTACTTACCCCAGTTTCTGTATTTTACACTCTGGGTTCCTCAGAGCTGCGGACACCAGTTTCACTCCTGAATCTCTCAGTTTATTGTGCCCAATTCTAAACGCAAACAGACAAATTGATGAACAAAGCGATTCAAACCGTGGGTCTGAGGGAATTTCTCTCACTGGGATATTTCAGGAAACACTAAACCCTTCAGTAAATCACTGATCGGAGTTTCCATCGCTGTCAATGTCCCTCACTGCCCAGCTCCAGGGTATTCACCGAATGTCAGTAATGTAGTCTGTCGGTGTGACTTTGTGAACTCCACATATTCTGTCTCATTCCCCGATGGTCAGAAAAGTGTTCCTGACGTGAGAGGGTAGGAAGCGGCAAGGGTAAGAGAGATCCCACAGGATGAAGGGGGATGGGGAAGAGAGATCCCACAGGAGGAAGGGGGATGGGGAAGAGAGATCCCACAGAAAGAAACCAATGGGAAAAGATAATCCTACAAGACGAGAGAATGCAGAAATAGATTGCAAGGGAGGGTGTGCCTGAACTGTGGAGAGGAAATGTGCCCATGGGTATCTGGTACTGAGCAAAGTCACACAGGTGGACTGATGGTGATAGCCACGCACGGAGAAGGGCAGGGGAGAACAATCTCACAATGGTATTTCTTTTCTTCTCACTGGTACAGTCCCCTGACGGTCTCTTGTCCCTCACCGGGAAGTGTGTGTGAATCTCTAACCCACCTGCTGCTGACAGTGTCAGTATCACTGAGAGGGAATATTGTCAATGGACGTGTCACAGGCAGCGAGAAACACGGCCATTCTTGTGATTTACTACTATTAAAGCAACGGCTGTTGTTCACGGGTCATTTGTCGCAATTCTTCACAATCAGATTTACTACAGTCTTACCCAAATTCCTTTACATTGAAACAACACAATGGAATAGTTTCACCGTTCAGAGTGAGAGATTCAAGTTACCTCAAAGCTTGGCACTTGTGCAGCCCTGGTCCCAGCCGCTGGATTCCTTCACACTGAATGTGGCAGCCAGCCAGGTTGAGGTGTTTTATTGTATCACAGAGTCCGATGACATGAGACAGGACCGCGCAGTCAATCGGGGTCAGTGTCATTCCACTGAATGAAAGTGTTTCCACTGATCCCAGCGTGTCCTGAGCCAGTCCACGATTCTGAGACTCAAACAGGTAGTGCAATGTGTTCAGGAGGCTCCTTTTACCAGCTTCACACTCTGTGTTTCCAATCTGACGTTTAACATCCTCCTTCACCCAGTCAATCACCTGGCAGGTTGTTTGATGAGGAAATGGACCCAGAAATTCCTCCAGACCCCGAGCTGTCATTGGGGAGGAGAGACCAGCAATAAAACGGAGAAATACCTCAAATCGCCCATCAGTCGTGTTGCGGGCTTCAGTGAGGAATTTCAGGATATCCCTGGGATGTGGATCCAGGAATTGTGCGACTGCAGCTACAAACTCTTGGATGGTGAGGTGTGGGAATGTGTACACCACGCTCCGGGCAGAATCCTCTCTCTCCAAAAGCCCCATCAGTAATCCAGACAGGAACTGGGAAGGATGCAGATTGTAGTTGATCATATCTACATCTGTAAACAGAATCTTCTTCTCGGACACTCCTCTGAAGGCCATCTGACCAACCCTGAGTAACACATCACGGGGGTTCTCAATCTCACGGCCGTGGTTTTTCAGGATGTTGTAAGTATAGTAGGAGTACAGTTGGGTGATGGTCTTGGGAACTCGCTGCGGGTCCCTGACTCTTTGTGTGAAGAAGGGGCCCAGTGCCTGAGCGAGGACACAGCAGTAGGAGGGGTTGCAGCTCATGGTGTACAGGATCTCGTTCTTCTTCACGTGTTTGAAAACAGCTGCTGCCACTGTCTCATCTTCAAAATGTTTGATGAAATATTCCTTCCGTTCCTCACCAACAAATCCCAGGATTTCAGCCCGGACACTGATGTCTGCCTTTTCCAATAAATGTAATGCTGTGGGTCGGGTGGTCACCAGCACTGAACACCCTGGGAGCAGCTTGTGCTGGATTAAACTGTACACAATGTCCGACACCCTGCATTTGAATTCAGGATTTGGGCAGACATTCTGTGATTCTGTGTCTCTCTGACTGTCAGCAAAATTGATCCTGTCCTTGAATTCATCCAAACCATCGAATATAAACAACAATCCCTCTGGGTTCTTCCAGACCTCTCTCAAGGAATTCCCAAAGTAAGGATACTGATCCAGAATCAGTTCCCTCAGGTTTATTCTGCAGTTTATGGAGTTTAAATCCCGGAATTTGAAACTAAAGACAAACTGGAATAGTTGGTTTATTTTCCCCGTGGCCCAGTCATATACAATCTTTTGTACCAGTGTTGTTTTCCCAATCCCTGGGACTCCGGCCACTGCTGCAGAAATCCCAGATTTGTTTCCAAAGAAAGAGCTTTTCAATTTTTGAACAAAGCTCCTCTTGAATAACTGATCAATCCAGATTTTTTCCAGCTTTCCGCAGAGATGTTTTTCTCTCCACTCCTCGTGGTCTCTGCCTCTTGCCAGCAGCTCATGTTCCACCAGGGTCCGATCTCGAACAGTAGAAATGACCGTGAGCTCAACGTATCGATCAACCAGCTGGAAAATCTTCACCTTCTCCTGCATCAGTATCGTGTTCACTCTCAGTTTCTCTGTTTGCCCGTGCAGAATTTCCATGTGCTTCCATCGAACATCTTGGGACAGACAGAAAAAGATCGTCAATGTCTGAATTGATGAAGAGCACTGAACATAGCTGCCTTAACAAGAAAAATGTTCAAGACATTGTTTGGGTGAAATAGGGAGCTCAGAGATAAGAGTGTCTGGAAGTGAACGATGGCCCAGAAACATTTCTGATCTGATTCAGATATGTAGTTAAAGGCTCCCCCTCCCCTCTGTTCGTAATTTTCAGATGGTCCAGCGAGCACCAAGTGCACAAGTGATTCTGGAGAGGAGAGTGTTGTGTGGGGCGGTGGTTTCACTGCTTTCACTGCTCAGCTTCCGCTCAACTGTGCAACACCGCAGGGGGGTAACAGTGGAGGGGAGGAACAATTTACTTGCTCAACTCTTTTTACTTTTCTCACAATGGGCCTGATGCTCTTGACACGCCTTTAGGTTTAAGCTGTCAATACTGACCCACAGAAAAGGAACATAATCTTGGTTTCCATTTCCAGTCTGAGACAGTCACGGTGTAACATCCTTGAACCGAGGAGCTGGTACGTGAACTCGGGCAATTCCCCGATGTCCGCAGAGGAATAACATCAAATCTCGGCCCCACTTTAGTTCTGAGCAGTGTTACTTCCCTTGCTGGCGTTGGATGTTCCAATCGGAACAGTTTGGATTCAGTTTTGTCAAATCTCGGGATATTCGACATTAGTGAAAGGGGAGCGCTGAGGCTTCCTCTCTGACCAACTGTAATGTCTGCTATAAAACTCATAGAGGCCTCTGGGTGCACAGCCCGAGACCTGGAAGGTGCCGGGCTTTGTAGCAGATACAAATGGTTTCCTGTCCTGCAGCCAGAGCAACAAAAAACCTGCCTCCTAGATTCTGACAGTCTCTAAACAAGCCTCAAGAGACAGGTATTCAGACTCTCAGAGTGAAATAAAGATTTGAGATTTTCGTTCCATCGCTTACCTTTCAGATGCGTGGGCACTTCAGATAAATCTTGGTCAGTGTCCATGTAGGCGAACTGGCCGTCACCTGTTCAAACAGATTAACCTGCATGAAGTCTGTTCTGTGTAATACTGTAAATTCATCAGCATTTACATCTGTAACACATAGTGTATTGTTCACCGTACCACGTTCCCGTATTTCATTCAATATCCTGCTCAGCTTCGGTAAATGGTGATGTAGTTTCACAAAGGATGCCCACATCACCCTCCGGGCCCCGGAGCCCTTCTCCATCACCAGATCCAGGAGGAGTTTGGATGCGCCCGCTTGGTTTCCCTTCTCCGCGAGCTCAGTCACACTCTGTAATGAACAACGGGGAATCTATTGAGGAGCGGAGGGATGGGTACAAATCTACCCTGAACATGGACTGACCCAGAACATTCTGCTCGCCGCATATCACTAACTGCCATTGAAGTGTTCACAGCGGGGGAAAAATTTTTAAAGAAGCGAGCGGGGTCAGTCTAGACTTCCCGCATGCCACAGATTGTGGGGTAATTATCAAATTGGCAAGGTTTAAGCGGAGCAGACATAGTGTGAGTGAGCCAGAGATAGAGTGGGGAGTTGAGTCTTTGTGCCAGAGGGGGAGAGGCGAGACTGTAGGTAGATTTTTGGCAATATTTTACCGCTTTTTCACGGTGAGAACAGCGGGAATGCCAGGCAGGATCATGGAATGCTCTTCCTACGGGGTGTGGCAAGGATAGGGAGACCTCCATTGTCTCTGACAACTGCACCTTCAGGAAGTGCACCCAGTTGCAGCTTCTTACAGACTGTGCTAAGGAATTGGAGCTGGAGCTGGATGAGCCCAGGGTAATTCAGGAGACTGAGAGGTTGACTGACAGGCTCTACAGGGAGGGAGCTATACACAAGGCGCAGGACACAGGTAACTGGGTGACGTCAGGACTGGTAAAGGGGATAGGAAGCCACTGCAGGTAACTCCTCTGTAACAGGTATATGGCTTTCTGTTTCCGGGTACGGCCCAGCAGAGGAAAGCCACTGCGATTATGCCTTTGACACTGAGTTTGCTGTTGTGACTCAAAAGGGGTGAGAAGAGTGAGCTGCGCTGACAGGGGGAATTTAATGATTAAGAGGACACACTGGAGATCCTGTTGATGAGAACAAGATTTCTGGATGGTGTGTTGTCACAGCCAGCGATATCTCGCATCGAGTCTGAAACTTTCTTAATGACACGGCGAGCAGCCGGCGGTCATGCTCCACGTGGTCCATGACAAGAGTAGGAAGTGTGATGAGGTCCTGCAAAGTGAGTACATGGAGTTAGATGCTAAGCTGAAGTGCAGGACTTCCAGGGTTGTGTTATCAGTATTGCTACCCGTACCACGTGCTAGTGAGGCCTGAAACAGGACGATAATACAGTCTACGTGTGGCTGATGAAATGGTGCATGATCGAGGGCTTGAGATGTTTGAATGATTGGGCTCTCTTCCAAGTAATGTGGGACCTGGACAGACATAATCGTTTTGCACCCGAACTGGAGGGGGACTGATACCCTTGCGGGAAGGGTTGTTAGCGCTCCATTGGGAGACGATAAACTTGAGTTGCGGGGTGGGGAGGAGGGGTAAGGTGAAGAACCAGAGTGGATAATGGAATGGTTGTGTGGGAAAGATGTTGTTAAGCCGACGTACAAGGTCAGCAAACTACAGGATGAATTAGGTGAAACTAATGTTCCGAGTTGTGTATTATTTCAATGCAAGGAGTATTGTGGGAAAGGCAGATGAGTTTAGAGCATGGATCAGCACATTGAGTTACAGCATTGTAACCATTAATGTAATTTTGGTTGCAGGAGGTGCAGGACCGGCAGCTCAGCATTCCAGGGTTCCGTTGTGTTAGACACGATTCGATAGAGCGGGAGGGATTTCAAATGGAGAGTGGCATAACTCGTCAGGAAAAAATGCTCCTGCATTGCTCAGACAGGACAAATTGGATAGCTGGTCCACTGAGACCACATGGGTGAAACTACGGATTAAGAAAGGGATGACCACGTTAGTGGGACGATATTACAGAGCACCCAAGGGTCAATGGGATTTAGATGAACAAATATGTAGAGATATCACAGAAACAAGAAACAAAAGGTTCTGATGGTAGATAATTTTAACTTTCCATTTAGTGACTGGGACACCCATATTTTAAAGGACTGGATGGGATAGTGTATGACAAATGTTTTCAAGTTTCTGGGATCAATATATTGAGATCACAACTATAGACAGTGCATACAAGAATTCTATTAGGGAACAGGACATCGCGGGTAGCAGAGGTGTGTGCAGCGGAACATTTTGCATCTGGTGATCATAATGCCATTACTTTAAAGATCATTATGGAAAAGGATAGGTCTGGTCCGGTTAAGATTCTAAATTGCAGAAAGGCCAATTTTTATGGTATCAGAAAGAATCAGACGAAAGTGGATGGGGACATGTTGTTTTCTGGTACAGTTGTTCTTGGTAAGTGCGAGGCCTCCAAAACTGAGATCTAGGTGTCCTTGTTCATCAGTCACTGAAAGTAAGCATGCAGGTACAGCAGGCAGTGAAGAAAGCTAATGGCATATTGGCTTTCATAGCAAGGGGAGTTGAGTATAGGAGCAAAGAGGTCCTTCCTCAGTTGTACGGGGCCCTGGTGAGACCACATCTGGAGTATTATGCGCAGTTTTGTTCTCCAAATTTGAGAAAGGACATTCTTGCTATTGAGTGAGTGCAGCGGAGGTTCACGAGGTTAATTCCCGGGATTGCGGGACTGTCATATGTTGAAAGATTGGAGCGACTGGGCTTGTATACTCTGGAATTCAGCAGGATAAGAGGGGATGATAGGGCATCTGATTGAAACATATAAGATTATTAAGGGATTGGACACGCTAGAGGCAGGAAACATGTTTCTGATGTTGGGGGAATCCAGAACCAGAGGCCACAATTGAAGAATAAGGGATAGGCCATTTAAAACCGAGTTGAGGAAAAACTTTTTCACCCAGAGAGTTGTGGATCTGTGGAATGCTCTGCCTCAGAAGGCAGTGGAGGCCAATTCTCTGGATGCTTTCAAGAAAGAGTTAGATAAAACTCTTAATGATAGCGGATTCAAGGGATATGGAGTGAAGGCAGGAACGGGTTACTGATTGTGAATGATCAGCCATGATCACAGTGAGTGGTGGTGCTGGCTCGAAAGGCCGAACAGCCTACTCCTGCACCTATTGTCTATTGTCGGGATATTGATCAAAAAAGGGTCAGCAGTTCAAATGAGAGACGATAGCCAGTGTTGCCTGGTCAAGTGAAAATGGAGTTGAAGGTAGACTCGAGAAATGAGCTGAGAAATAAGCCACTATATATTTGATCTGTGGGATACCTGGGGTCATCAAGAGAATACAAACTGATGAATGGACATTAAGATCGAGCATTGGGAACATGATGTGATGGCAGACAGTGTGGTGTAAAGTAGTTCCCTGTCCACTTGCAATGTCCGTCAAGTGTCACATCACTAAAGCTGTCAACTGTCAATCATTGTCTGTATCCTAACGGGTCTACAAATGTAAACACGAGCAATTCTGCAGATGCTGGAAATTCAAGCAACACACATCAAAGTTGCTGGTGAACGCAGCAGGCCAGGCAGCATCTCTAGGAAGAGGTACAGTCGACGTTTCGGGCTGAGACCCTTCATCAGGACTAACTGAAGGAAGAGCTAGTAAGAGATTTGAAAGTGGGAGGGGGAGGGGGAGATGTAAAGTGATAGGAGAAGACAGGAGGGTGGGGGGGATGGAGCCAAGAGCTGGACAGGTGATTGGCAAAAGCGATATGAGAGGATCATGGGACAGGAGGCCCAGGCAGAAAGAAAAGGGGGAGGGGGGAAAACCCAGAGGATGGGCAAGGGGTATAGTCAGAGGGACCGAGGGAGAAAAAGGAGAGAGAGAGAGAAAGCACGTCTTCCTAGAGATGCTGCCTGGCCTGCTGCGTTCACCAGCAACTTTGATGTGTGTTGCTTGGATCTAAAAATGAACGTGTCCAGAAAATTAGGGACAGGCTTGTATTGCTGAATAAAGTTTCATGGTTTCTGCAAGCGAAAGCTCTATTCTTGATGTTGACCACAAGCATCTCAGGATTTTCATAGCCCAGAGTTGCCGTTGCACCGGCTCTGTCAGTCTGTAATAGATTCAGTAGAATCTACACTCAGTCTATGTTCCTTCCACTTACCTGATACTCTCGCCCAGTGAAGTGATCTTCGCCCATTAACATGAAGCTGATTCCCTCCACACCCTCCTCAATCGCCTGCTCCAGTCGCTCCATGTAGAATCTCGTCAACCGGAACAGGTGGTGATCCTCACAATGTGACAGGAAGGCGGAGAATGCGGAGTTCAGGTCTGTAGTCAGTCACAGATCATAAAATAGTAGAGTGTACCATGCGTATGGGACACGATGCCAACTTAAACCCATCCCATCTTCAGGAACATGGTCAATATCCCTCCATTCTCGGCCTACTCATGAGTTGAAACACCTCTCAGATGCTCTGGGTATCTGTTTCCAGTCCCTCCCTAGGCAGCACATTCCAGCCACCAATCACTGTCTGTGGAAAACATGCGTCCTAAATCCCCTTTCAACTTTATCCTCTAACTTTAAACCTATTCCCTCTGGTATTTGTGATGAAACCCGTCTGCACCCTCTCCAGACCGCTCACATCATTCTCATGGTGTGGTTACCAGATTTGTGCACAATACTGAAATTGTCTCTTAACCAACGTTCATCCAGTTACAGCCCAACTTTTACAAATACCTCAACTCATCGCTACTAATTGTGTTGCCACTTTCAGGGAGCTGTGCACTTGCATCACAAGACCCGTCCGTACATCATTCTTATTCACTGTGCACATCGGCCGCCAACTTGACCTCTCAGAGTGCAGCCGCTCCCATTTGCCCGAATTAACTGTACCTGGAGACTCTCCGCTCGTATTTCTGATTGGATGCTGAACAATTTCACAACAGTCCCAAATTTACTCAACTCCGCCAATTCTGTAAATCGACGAATCAGCCCACCCATGTGGTTTTACAAAGTACATCATTTTGAACAATGCATAGTTTATTATTAATTTATTTACATCACACACGACGCATGGCAAGACAGTGATCTTTGAGGACACTACCGGTCACAGACCTTCAGCCAGAATAACGCTCCTGCAGTCCTGAGTCTATTTTATGAGCCCAAGACAACTTTGAAATCAATGTACAAATTCTCTGATTAAGATTCCTCAAGCCGAAACGTCGATAGTTAATTTCTCTCTATAGATGCTACTTGACCTGCTGAGCTCCTCCAGCACTTTGTGCCGTGCCTTCTCTACTTAACATTTTGTTTTACTTTACTCCTATTCGCCAAGGATATTTCATTTCTTCGGTAGCCACCACGCTCCCCTCCCGCCCCGCCAGAAACCCTGTTTAAAATTTCTCCTTTTCACTGTCTCCCGCACCCAGCCCATTCTCCCAAAATATAATGTTCTTTAACTCGGCCACAGAAAATAGACACCGGAAACTCCCCTCACCTCCACTGAGCAACAACTCGAAAATCCAGGGAGAATTGACTATTGTCCGTCCAAAAAAGAAAACAACATTTTTCCTCTCACTGGCTGTTGGAGGCATTTCCCACATCAGGATGTACCAAATACTGACAGAAATTCTGTCTGTTCCCTGGACTGTTACATTGCCCGGTGCTGTATTCCTGTCTGAATTTCGCCCATACCCACCTTAACCATATAACCATATAACAATTACAGCACGGAAATAGGCCATCTCGACCCTTCTCGTCCGTGAAGGACTCTTACTCTCACCGAGTCCCACCGACCTGCACTCAGTCCGTAACCCTCCATTCCCTTCCTGTCCATATATCTATCCAACTTAACATTAAACGACAATATCGAACCTGCCTCAACCACTTCTGCTGGAAGCTCGTTCCACACAACCACCACTGTCTGAGTAAAGAAGTTCCCCCTCATGTTACCCCTAAACTTTTCTCCCTTAACTCTCAACTCAGGAGCTCCTTCTCCTTTCACTCGGGTGAAGATTTGCCTGGTGAGCGGAGTGATTCGACCATTCCCGTTGTTAGGTCCTGCGCTGAACCTGGTGAATTGCTCCAGTGCTCAAGGTCGCTTTACCAGGAGGATCAATGACCCCCGTTTGATGTACTTTCTCTCTGCGCCTTTAGCGCCCAGGTTTATTCCTCTGAACTATCTACACCTGCATCATAAGGACAGAGTCTTCATGGGAAAGAGCCAGGTGAGCATACCTGTGTCCATTCTGACTCTGACTGACGTTGGTTGATGGTCGTTTCCTTGTCTGCAAGAATGCACCACCTGCTGGCGATGATCTGAATTACACAAATAAAGCAGAGTGAGTCAGTTGCTGTCGCCTTCAATTTTAAAACATTCCTGTAAGGTTGCTGCTCCGTCTCCTACATTCCAAGGAATAAAGACATTCCAGGGATTAAAGACATCCTCTCTCCAGATTGTGGCCATCCTTTCCTCAGAATAGAGGCCTTCTGGCCTTTACAACATGCTCGCAAATCTTCTCTGCACTCTTTCCACTTTAACCAAGTCTTTTCAAACATATAGCGTCTAGAACTATACTTTGTACTGTTAACACTGTCTCACCAACGACTTATACAACGGCCCCATAGCGGCTAACACAACTCTTTACAGTTCGAACGACCCGGCTTCCATTTCCGCCGCTGTCTGTAAGAGTTTGCAGGTTCTCACTGTGATCGCATGGGTTTTCTCCGAGTGATCCGGTTTTCCCCACAGTCTCAAGATGTACCGCTGGGCAGGTTAATTGGTCATTGTAAATTGTCCTGTGATAAGACTAGGATTAAATCTTGGGACTTAATGGGTAGCGCGGCTCGCTGTATCTCAATATTGAATAAATAAAATGATGTCCCAGCTCCTGCACTCAGTACCCAGACTGTTGAAGGACGACGTGATAAACACGTCTTCACCACCCCGTGTCGCCGCATTGAGCGAACTGTGCACTTATTCTCCTCGGTCCCTCTGTTCTCCGACAATCTCAGACCATGAGCTGCTTGTTGCAGCGAAGGTGAGGAACAGACTCAATGGATTAAACCTGGTAGAGATGAAGCCAAAAGAACTGTGGATAGAAGTAAAGAGCATTATACAAGAGGTGGAGACAAAAAATATCACACCCTTGCTTTGAAGCAGGCGGCCATTGTTCTTAATTTTTAGTTAACCTGTCAATCATGCAAACAGGTAACAGCAGCAACACACAAATCACCGGGGCCAGAAGTGACTTAAAAATAAAAACAAATATCTCCTTGATCGCTGTTCCAATGCACAGACAACTGGTTGTTTGAAAATAAAAAATCCGAAATAAATATCAGAAGCTGAATTATTCCCACCTTCATTCCCCGAGAGAGTGAGTTTCTGAGAGTGTGGATACGGTGCATCGTTTTGTTACAAATAGCCCCGCCCACCGCCCCACACGGAGCTCTCGTAACCATGGCAACACACAATGCTGGAGGAACTCAGCAGGTCAGGCAGCTCTCTGGATGGGTGTAAATAGTCAACGTTGCGGACCGAGTCCCTTCATCAGGACTGGACTGGAAAGGGGAAGAGGGCAGATGATTGACTGATTTGGAAGGTGCGGCTTGTTATTCTGTGAGACTCGGTGCTCAGGGTCTGCGAACAAGCAGCTGCCTGTCCTGTCCGTGCACATTCCTCAGAACAGGGAGCGGCCTTTCTGCTGAAATCAAATCGAAACCGTTCGACAAAACAATGTCATTCAAGCGTGAAGGAAGTTTAATATTGTAATTAACACTTTCTGCTACAGGGAAGAGCGATAGAACCAGTGAAGCGATGTAAGGACATTACCCGGGGTTTCGAACCCGCAAAGTTACCAGTTACTTCGCTCCCCTGTTTGCTGCGAGCTTCCAGTATTTTGTTTTTATCTCAGACTCCTGTCATCTGTAGATGCGCTAAAAATAATTTTCAAGCTTCCTTCAAATAAATCAAACCGACGCATTCCGAAAAGCGACGTTTCGTAATATAGCCGGGATTCGCCCTGTCATTCTGAGTAGTTGCGTTTTAATGAGGGACAGAGAGATCGGTGACAGATCACTGCCCCGTGGGATTTCACATGTTGCTACCGGTGTGAAAGATGCCTTCAGCTCTCACTCAGTAGAAACCGCCCTGGAGAATATTTCTGGTTGACGGTCACGACGTCGTTTCTCTTAATCCATTTGGACCATGATTGACCCGTTAACATGAATATGTCAGGACTGCCCTCTGCCACTAAATTCACTCCCGATCCCGATCAAAGCCGAGTTTCGCTGTGAACGCTGAATACTTGTACAGACTCATACACAACACTTACCTCTGATGCTGTAACCGGACGGCGTTCAGTGTGGTCCCGGGAAATCACAGACTGACTTCCCGGGTGACCGACAATGGTCCTGCACCGGTGGGCTCACCCTGTACGGAGAGTTGAGTCTGAGCTGCTGCTCCCGAGTCCGTCGGTCATTACAGATGGACAGGGCCGGGTGAGCCAGGGTAGAGCGGGACTGCCGCGGTCCGGGTCACACTAACTCTCACCGGCTCAGGACGGGTCCGACAGCGGGAGGAGACGGGAGTGGGATCAATGTAGCAATGGAAAACAAACAGGCTGCGCTAACCATTCTGTCCGGATTTCCGTGTAAATCTCTCCTTTTTCTCTCATCGCAACCAGTGGGGCGGAGTTTCCCTATTTAACACAGCGAGTCCCAGGCTGCCGATTTGATCCAGCCCGGGTTCTGGGAGGGTCTGAGTTCCGCCCTCTGTGCAAACGGGACTGCCCGGCGTAGGTATTGTTAAGGGGACAGCCACAGGGGTGCTCTCTAGCCTCTGACTGCCGCCGCTCCCTCTCCTGACTGTTACCGTCTTATCTGCCTCCCGAGACCCCGGTGTGACTACCTGCCTCTAGCTGCTCCCTATCACCTCCTCACCCTCCCTGACCAGACGAAGGTCATCGGGCTGCATCTCCAGCTCTCTAACGCGGTCCCTCTGGAGCTGCTCCTGGTGCAGAAGTGGCCGTCCGGGAGGCTGGGAGTCTCCAGGACCTCCCACATTTGACACCGAGCTCAGAACGCCGGCCTCACACACATAATTTCTGTCAGCATTGTACACAAGTAACGTACCTCGCCTTGACCCCTTCCCTCCCAAGCCCCGTTGAGCCAAAGCCTTCCTACTCTGTCTCGCTCCACTCTTTCGCCCGCTGTAGAAAGCTGTCTTCTTTTTAAACTCTTCTCGCTGTTCTCACTGGATGACCTCAATGAGGTTTTGCAGTCGTGCCCGCTCAAACCGCTGAAGAAATAACTAGCAAACCCCACTCTGTTGCGTCTGAAACAGCGGAACCCCCGAATATTGAGCTGCCAGTCCTGCCTCTCTGCAACCAAGTCTAACAGCTACAATTGGTTACCTGCCTTTGCTTCAATACTTCCTGCTTTGTAATTTACCAAACTCAGAACATTAGTCACAGCATGATTAAACTTTTGATTCATGACTTTGTCTGCGGTCTTAACAATATCTATTAAAGAAACTTGGATAAGTACATGGATGGGAGGGGGAAGTGGGCGTGTCAATGAGACTCGGCTGATTAAAAGCTCGACACAGAGACCGGGAATCGAGCGGGAACTCCTGGTGTGGGACAGGGAGACAGGGAATCGTGCGCCGTAAAACACCTAACGTGAAATAGGGAGACTGGGAATGGGAACCGTGTGCTGTGGATTTGTTCAGAGACTTGTGATGAACCATGACTGGCATCCTTGGCACTGTGAGGGAATAAGTAGTTAGTCTAATAACTTTGACCAGTCACAGCACCTCTCTTCACTCATCCATGTCTCCTCGCCACGGATCTCCTTCACCCTGCTCTCTTCACCATCCCTCTCCCTCTCCCCGCACAAACCTTCCATAAGACCATAAGATATAGGAGTAGAAGTAGGCCATTCGGCCCATCAAGTCTGCTCCGCCATTCAATCATGGGCTGATCCAATTCTTCCAGTCATCCCCACTCCCCTGCTTTTACCCCATTCCCTTTGGATTATACATTTCCTGGATAATCCTCTCTACTCGCCACCCATCACACTCATCCCTCCTTTCTTGCCACCTCCTCATGCTCACCCCACCCTTCGCATCCCACAGCTTCACTAGTTCTACCTCAAGCCTGTCTCCTTAACCCTTCTCTCACTCCCACTCACCAGCCCTTTCTCGCTGCACAAAGTCGCTCACCCCTCCCTTCTCAAAAAAAGAAAGCTTCCTGCAACAGAAAATACGACAAGTCGTACATAAAACACGGATTTGTTGCGACCGGAGACTCGCACGCTCCAAGCCCCCTGTGTGTGGTATGTGGAGACAAGCTGTCTAATGAGGCAATGAAGCCCTCAAAACTGCTTCGGCACCTTGAGACCAAGCACCCTGCACTTAAAGACAAACCCTTTGAGTTTTTTGTGCGGAAAAAATGTGAGCAAGCGGGACAGGAGCAAGTGGGACAGAAGGACGTGCTGAGAGCCACCACCTCCACAAACGCTGCCGCTCTGAGAGTGTCGTACTTAGTGGCTAGCCGGATTGCTAAGGCTAAAAAGCCTTTCACCGTTGGTGAAGAATTGATTCTGCCTGCTGCCAAGGTCATGTGCCGTGAACTGTTGGGAGAAGCTGCAGCTAACAAGATGGCACAGGTTTCTCTTTCAGCTACCGCAGATTCAAGGAGAATCGATGACATAGCGGAGGACATCGAAGCACAGCTGTTGGAACAGCTTAACGAGTCACCATGGTATGCTTTCCAGGTCGACAAGTCTACCGATGTCGACAACAAGGCAATACTGCTGGTTTATGTGCGATATATATTTCAAGACGATGTGCACGAGGATACGTTGTGTGCACTGCCGTTGCCAACTAACACAACTGGGGTAGAAATATTCAAGTCTTTGAATGACTACATGTCAGGCAAACTGGACTGGTCATTCTGTGTTGGAATATGCACAGACGGGGCTGCAGCTGTGACTGGACGGCTGTCTGGTTTCACTACCCGAGTCAAAGAGGTTGCTCCTGAATGCCAGTCTACACACTGTGTCATACACAGCGAAATGCTGGCTAGCCGAAAAATGTGACCTGATCTTAACAGCGTATTGAGTGACGTTGTTGAAGTTATCAATCACATCAAAGCAAAAGCCCTTAACTCGCGTCTGTTTGAGCAGCTTTGCGAGGAAACGGATGCAGAACACAAACGCCTTCTCTTACACACTAAAGTCAGGTGGCTATCAAGGGGGAGAGCCCTGGCCAGGGTTTTTGAGTTAAGAGAGCCGCTACAGAGATTTCTTTCAGGAAAAAAAGTCACCACTGGCAGCACACTTCAGTGACGAGGAGTGGAGAGCAAAACTCGCTTATCTGTGTGACATCTTCAACCTGCTCAATGAACTCAATTTGTCACTTCAGGGGAGAATGACAACTGTCTTCAAGTTGGCAGATAAAGTGTCTGCTTTCAAAGCCAAACTGGAACTGTGGGGACGGCGAGTGGACAGGGGCATATTTGACATGTTCCCAACATTAGCTGGGATTTTGTGGGAGACTGAGGCTGCACCGTCCCTCTCACAGCTGGTGCGCGATCACCTGTCTTCGCTGGCGACAGAATTCGAGTGTTACTTCCCACCGCAAATGACCCGAGACGTGCAAAGGAATGGGTCCGTGATCCATTTGTGAATGTTCCCAGTGAATCATCCATGTCAGCGCGGGAAGAAGATCAACTCCTCGAGCTTGCAAGTGACAGTGGGCTGAAAAGTATGTTTGACATAACATCTCTGCTGGCATTCTGGATCAAAGTCAAGGCTGAATATCCTGAGATAGCCACAAAAGCACTGAAAACGTTGCTTCCATTTCCGACATCATGTCTCGTGAAGCGAGGTTTTCTGCAATGAATGCAACGAAAACTAAATTGCAGAATAGACTGGACATAAGGAACTCCCTTCGAGTATCGCTGTCTCCCGTCACCCCTCGATGGGACAGTCTTGTTGCAGGAAAACAAGCCCAGGGCTCCCACTGATTCAGCGATATTGGTGTGTTGCAATGATTTTATATGTTCATACGAGGAAAATGTGTGCTGTGTGTTTAATATCCAAACGTTACTTAAAATGTTATGACGCTATTGACTTAGAAGTGACTTATAGTTGAGTTATCACTATATTCATGCAAGGAAAATATGTGCTGTGTGTTTAAAAATAAATTCATTACATAAACCCTTTTAGAAACGAAATTGAATGTATTAGCCACTTATAAGTGACTTTTAGTTGACTTATCACCTGTATTCTGGTCGTGATTAACACCACCCAACCCCACCCTCGTCGGCCGGTCTGCAAGAATATTGTTAATATTAAACCGGTCCGCAATGTGAAAAAGATTGGTGACCCCTGGTTTAAAATGAGAGAAAGTCAACATGATTTGAGAGGAACGTGCATATTTCAAAATTAAAGGATAAGAACAAATGTAAAAAAATCATTGTATTTCAGTCAGAGGGCTGGATCTATGGAACAGTTGTAGTGAGAATTTAAAAACATGCGCCACACTTAAAAAAGCTTTTAAAAATATATCAGAATAATTTAATGAACAAATATAAAACACATGATTTAAAATAAACGGGAGTAATGTAAATTAATGATACTTGGAACTGGATCTTGTGTTAAAAGATTATCAATGTTTTCATTTTGATGTGAAGATTGACACCAAATATGTTTTTGTATAAGTAAGAGGGGTAGGTGTAATAAGCTGTAGCTTCAGCTTCACCTTTCGGTTTGTGTTAAAGAATATCTATGGTTTTGTTGTTTTATGAAATCATCGTTGAGAATGATGTTTTTTGTTGTTTGTACTGACCAAAAAATAAAATTTCATTCATATCCTTCCCACCATTCAGCCCACACCACCCGTACACGTAGTCAGATCCCCTTTACCCACATCCACCCTTCCAGCTAGGGGACCCACAACTAAATGATTCCACAATCCCAGCTCAGCACAAAATAAAACCGGGGCTGCAAGACCGGAGAGCCCGGAGCCTCTGGCTGTCCGGCAGAGCTCGTACTCGAACATTTCCCACTGCAACCGGCCCTCGATTGACACAAACCCGAGATCAGCCCCTTCCTCACCGCCGCCCGTACAGGAGGACCACCGGCGACGGCTGGGGTCTGCACCGAGTCTGCGTTTTGCAGGAGGTTCGCCGCGACACCACCAGTCTGCAGATGCTGGAAATCCAGAGCAACACAAACAAAATGCTGGCGGAACTCAGCAGGCCGGGCAGCATCTATGGACAGTCAACATTTCCAGTTGAATCCTCCTTCAGGAATGAGAAGGAAGGGGGGAAATATCGGAACAAAAACGGGGCGGGTGAGGAAGGGGTATCGATAATCCACAATGAACTTTAATGACCAATAAATATAATTTCTCTCTTTGATCACTGTCTGAATGATCCCCTGACTCTGAGAGGAAGGGGTGTCTATGATCCACATTGTCAGGGTGTTGAGTTTACCAGGAGACAGAGACTGCAGGGACGGGAGGTTTTCTGGTCACTAATACACTGTGTGTGGACCCCGCTGGCAATTCTGGTGTTGTGACCCGAATCGAGACAAACACCACGCTGCCCACTCCACCAACAACACGGCACAGCCGGACACATAACAGGGACTTTACATCTCACAACACTGGATTCAGTGATGAAACCCGAGATTAATGTTGTTGTCCCACTGAAATCATAAGAAATGTCCATTAAGGCGCTTTTAAATACACGCACACCCCCACCCGCCTGACGTCACACATGGTTCCCCTCGTGCGTACCTGACGTCACACACGCGCTGCTCTGCTCGCGCTGAAACAGTTTAACGGCTGAGCCACCGACCACGAGACCCCTCCACCCCTCACCTCCGCTGCGCTGTAGTCATTGGCCCGAGGCGATGTCAATCACTGTTTACGCCCAATAGCGGAGGCGGACCAGCCGAGAGGGCGTTACCCCACTGACATCTCAAGAGCAGCAAATCCCAAAGTAAATGTCCGCTTTCTGATTTATTTCCATTTCCCTCCGAGGGAAGTTGGGGCGTTTGTGAAGCGTCTCCTGCGGCCGGAGTCTGATGTATCGCTGAGAGGTAGGAGGAGACCGCTCGGCCCGTCGGTTTGATGCCGGTTCCCCGGGGAGGGAGAGGATGAAGACGGTGAGAGAGGGGGCGGACAGGATGTTTGTCCCGGTGGGGACAGGAGGGGCTCATCTGTGGAAATGTCTGAGCCCACGGTGGTGGCGATTCACCACATTGGGGGCAAACACCGGCAGACTGTTGCCCTGCAAGCGGGGACAGGACTGGAGTTGGGAGGGTGGGTGAGGAGAGGAGATTTCGGATAGTGGGGGTAAGATCTCGAAAGATGATTGCTAATGGCTCCACATCCCTTCAGCCACCTCTTTCAGATCTCTGCCGTGTTCACCATCTGGTCCAGGTGATCTATTTACCTTCAGACCATCTCTGTTTCCCAAGACACTTCTCCCGAGTAACGTAACTTTACACATTCTGACCACTGACATCTGGGACTTTCATATTCCTGCCAGTGTCTCCGACAGATAAGAGTGATGTACAATACTTATTCAGTTTATCTGCCATCACCTTGCACCCCCACCCCATTACTACCTCTCCAGCATCATTTCCCAGTGGTTTCCACCTCTCTTTTACACTATATGTACCTGAAGAAAAATGTGGTATCCTCTTTAATACTACTGGCTAGCTCACCTATGTATTCCATCTTTTCCTTCCTAATTATTTTAGTTGCATTCTGTTGGTTTTTAAAAGCTTCCCAATCCTCTAACTTCCCAGTAATTTTTGCTCCATGCTCTCTCTTTGGTTTTTATGTTGTTTTTTGGTTTTCTCTTATCAGCCACGGTTTTGTCACCTCACCTTTAGAATACTGCTTCCTCTTTGTGATGTGTCTATCCTGTGCTTTCCGAATTGCTTCCAGAAATTCCAACCATTGCTGCTCTGTTTCATCCCTGCCCGTATTCTTCTCAAACCAGTTTGACCAATTCTGCTGTCATGCCTCTCAAGTTCACTTTATTTCACATCGGACTTTACCTTCTCCTTCTCTAATGTCAGGGTGAATTTGATCGTATTAAGATCACTTGCCCCTAAGGGTTCTTTAAACTTAAGAGACCTAATTAATTCGGGTTCATTACAACACCCAATCCAGAATAGCTGATCCCCAAGCGGGCTGAACCATGAGCTGCTCTAAAAAAGCATCTTGCAGGCATTCTAGGAATTCCTCCTCTTGAGACCAACATCATCCTAATTTTCCTAATCACCTGCATGACAATCCCCCATGACTACTGTAACATTGCCCTTTTGGCACACATTTTCTATCTCCCATTGTAATTTGTGGACCACATACTCACTACTGTTTGGAGATCTCCATACAATTCCCATCAGGGATTTTTTTTTACATTTGCTGTTCCTTAAATCTACCCACAGATTCTACACCTTCCAACCCTATGCCAGCTCTTTCTAATGATGTTATTTAATATTTAAAAACAGACCCACACAACCCCAATACCAGCTTGTTCTTTCAAGAAGCATGAAAGTATCTGGGAAACAAGAGGACCTGCAGATGCTAGAAATCTAGAGAACTACACACAAAGTGCTGGAGGAGCTCAGCATGTCAGGCAGCATCTATAGATGGGAATCATCATTTCGGGCCAAGACCCTTCATCTGGAATCTTGATACCCACATATCTGGAATATCAACAAGGAAAATAGAAAGTAGTGCAAAATAGGGAAAACCTTTGACAAAATTTAGTTCAAAGCTTAAAAAAACCTGCCAACCAGAGCTCAATTGTTAACAAATACAACAAAGGCAATAAATACTTTCATCAAAACCGACATTGACTTTTTTAAATATAAAAATACCTTGGTCCCATTTCAATCAGTAAAATTTACAAAGATAAATAACAACCTTAGAAAAGCCTATTTACACTCAAACCCATTTAGATTAACACTACCTTGGACAGAAGGAGGAAGAGAAATAACACACATGGAAAAAAAACACAACAGTCAGATAAAACATCTATGTATACACTTTCATCAAAAATGAACAGAATTCAGCACTCCAGGTGTGTGTATGCAATCGTGATAAGAAATACAGACCGGAAAACTTAAATGAGAGACCAGCTCAGAAAAAGGAATCATCACTATGGAAGAAAACATTAACCAGTGGAATAAGTACGACCCTCCTTGGGAGACATCCCAATGATCTGAGCAGACAAGATAGTGACAAGGAAGCATCGAACACCTGACTGAGAGTTGGAGGATTCTTCCCAGAAACAGAGGGGTTCCTTGCAGATATACAGGACAAGGTGGTTAACAAAAGGAAAAAAAAAAAATCGAAAATACAGGAAATACAAACAAACAAGGCAGTAAATGCAGAAAATGCCAAGAGAAACCAGACACAATCCAACACATTTCAGGATCCTGCAGCAGTTTAACTCAATCTGATCATTTACAAAGGTGCAATCAAGTGGCAAATATCATTCACCAAAATCTTGCTTTAAAATACAAACTCATGAATGCCTTCCATCACTTCATAAAGGTACCATAAATTCAAGCCTGATCCAGTTTTAGAGTCAAAATCTTACAAATTATTTGATCTTTTCTTCTCTCATGCCTCTCTAATTCTGCTTATTGCACATCTGACATTAGCTTCTCCTTCTCCAAGGTCAGGGTGAATTTGATCATATTAAGATCACTTGCCCCTAAGGGTTCTTTGAACTGAAGTGACCTAATTAAATCTGGTTCATTACAACACCCAATCCAGAATAGTTGACCCCAAGTGGACTCAACCACCAACAGCTCTAAAAAAGCATCTTGTAGGCATTCTAGGAACTCCTGCTCTTGAGACCAACACCGTCCTAATTCTCCTAATCACCTGCATGACAATCCCCCATGACTATTGCAACATTGCCCTTTTGGCACACATTTTCTATCTCCCACTGTAATTTGTGGTCCACATACTTACTACTGTTTGGAGGTCTCTATACAATTCCCATCAGGGATTTTTTATTACATTTGCTGTTCCTTAATTCTACCCACAGATGCTGCACGTTCCAACCCTATGCCACGTCTTTTCACAATTCTATTTAATATTTTACCAGCAGATCCACACAACACCACTACCAGCTTGTTCTTGGCTTGTTCTTTCAAGAAACATATAAGTATCTGGGAAACAAGAGGACCTGCAGATGCTAGAAATCTAGAGAACTACACACAAAGTGCTGGAGGAGCTCAGCATGTCAGGCAGCATCTATGGATGGGAATTAACATTTCAGGCCAAGACCCTTCATCGGGATTCTTGATACCCGCATATCTGGAATATCAACAAGCAAAGAAAATAGAAAGTAGTGTGAAATTGTGAAAACCTTTGACAAAATTTAGTTGAAGGCTTAAAAAAAACCTGCCAAACAAAGCTCAATAGTTAACAAATACAACGAAGGCAATAAACACTTTCATCAATACCAACATTGACTTTTTTTATATAAAAATATCTTGGTCCCATTTCAATCAGTAAAATTTACAAAGATAAATAAGAACTTTAGAAAAGTTTAGAAAAGTCTATTTACACTCAAACCCACTTAGATTAACACTACCTTGGAGAGAAGGAGGAAGAGAAATAACACACCTGAAAAAAAAAAATCACAACAGTCAATAGATAAAACCTTCCCCAACACACACATGTTCCTCGACCAGTGGAGCACCTCACCGCAGGTATTGTTTGTGTCACCAGTCAGAGAAACAAATTATTTTCTCTGTCAATCAGCTTCCAAATGTTGTTACTCTGTCATTTGTTGCCACGCCCCGCTGCTGATTCCCTTCTCCTCATCATACATTACCCCGACCATCATCCAGAGCCCAAAACTTTGCCCTGTGCAGACCTGCCTCTGGTTTCTGACCCTGCTTTGTTGAACATCCAACTGATGGTTTCCCATTCTGCTTTCAATCTTTAGAGGACAGTGTTTTTTTTTCTAACAACCCTTTACAAGCAGGGAAAATGACCCATAATGTGGAAATGAGCCCTGAATAAGGTTACCTCCCAATGTCATTCTTCCTCAGCCCAGAGATTAGAGGGGTGAAGAACATCTCAGACAGAACCGCAGTCAGCTCGACTTGTTCAGTCTGCAGAAAATTCAAGGGCAACCTCTTCACCCACAGAGTAGTGACTATTTCGACCCCATCCCACAGGGAGAGCGAGAGATGAACAACAGGGGTGGATTTAAAAGGACTGTTGTGGAACTGAATCACTGGCAGGTTCCAGCCGGCCTGAGTTGACTCCCTACTGTACACTAGGTGTGTTATAAATTCACTAAGTACCATAGACAGAGTTTAAAATAGAACTGATTTATATGTCACAGATCCAGAATATTAAACTCCAGTCCCATTAAAGGTGAATGTGCAGCAGAAGAAACTCCTCCCATGTCCAGTGACCAGGGTGCAGAACTGGGTGTGGTGACCAGCAGTAATAATTGCAGAGTTCAGCACCAACATTCACTCTCGAAATTGCATTCAGCAATGCTGATGGACAAATATCCAGCATGTAGCCGATTGAAACTTTCTCCCCAGTGTGAACCCGGCAGTGTGTCACACGTGTAACATGCTGTAAGGTTTCACTGCTAATGTAATGGCCTCTCTGTAATGTTTCACTGCTGAGGTAATGGTTTCTTTGTAGCAGCAATCTTCAGGTTATGAATCCAGATAACAGGATTTTGGAATGCAGGGTTATCCAGTGAGAGAAATGTTGTTCTTTCATGTGAGTCTGGAAGAGAGATTTTCCCGGTCTTTTGCCGGGGAGAAATGAGAAGAAACGAATGGAGGGAGTGGGCCCCTTTTCTTTTTTTGGTTTTCTTTCCTGACCCTATAGTCAAAGTAAGAATTATAAAGCTCAATCGTATAATCACATACTCTGTACTGTTTTTGTTATTTCGGGGTACTGATCTGTAACAGGGGACACATCACGCAGCATTCAACCAAATGAGATTTCTTAAGTTTTCCCAGGCTGGGGGGCTATCACCCCCTATATTAAGCTGCTAGCCAAAGCGGGATTTACATAAGGATAGATGACTGAGTGAATCCCTTCCCGCATTCACAGCAGGTGAACGGCCTCTCCACAGTGTGAACTAGCTGATGTACCTTCAGTTGAGATGGCAGAATGAATCCCTTCCCACAGTCTGAGCAGGTGAATGGCCTCTCCCCTGTGTGAACTCTCTGATGTACCTTCACTTTAGATGACGATGTGAATCCCTTCTCACAGTCTGAGCAGGTGAATGGCCACTCTCTGGTGTGAACTGACTGGTGTCTCAGTAGATCAGTTGACAAAGTGAATCTCTTACCGCACACTGAGCAGGTGAATGGCCTCTCACCAGTGTGAAGTTGCTGATGTACCTTCAGTGGAGATGACGAAGCGAATCCCTTCCCACAGTCTGAGCAGGTGAATGGCCTCTCTCCAGTATGAACTCGCTGATGTTCCTTCAGATGAGATGACAGAGTGAATCCCTTCCCACAGTCTGAGCAGGTGAACGGCCTCTCGCCAGTGTGAAGTCGCTGGTGTACCATTAGGTAAGATGACCGAGAGAATCCCTTCCCACAGTCTGAGCAGGTGAATGGCCTCTCTCTGGTGTGAACTGACTGGTGTTTCAGTAGATCAGATGACAAAGTGAATCTCTTCCCGCAGTCTGAGCAGGTGAATGGCCGCTCCCCAGTGTGAATTCGCTGGTGTACCATTAGGTAAGATGACCGAGAGAATCCCTTCCCACAGTCTGAGCAGGTGAACGGCCGCTCCCCGGTGTGAATTCGCTGGTGAGCCATTAGGCCAGATGACCAAGTGAACCCAACCCCACAAATCCAGCAGATGACCAGCCTTTGGTGTCCACAGGTGGGAAGACTGACTGAATCCCTTCTCACACACAGAATAGACGAATGGCCTTTCCCCGTGTGAACTTGCTGATGTATCTTCAGTTGAAATGACTGACTGAATCTATTCCCACTGTCTGAGCAGGAAGGATGATCGAGTGAATCCCTTGCTCCACTTCTTAAATATCTGGACAGAGACAGCAAAACTGGTGTGTTGTGTTCGAGATTTCTGTAGACAAATTCCTTGTCATTTTTAACCTGCAAAAAGAGTTACAAAATCCATCAATGGGTGTAGGACAACATTTCAGATGAGATCACTTGAGTTGTCAAGGTGTGATCTGACAACACACTGTTACAGTGAACTTCAACCCAAGTTGGAGAGAGAAATCCTCTTCTAACTGGGCACAGTGCTGGTTTCTGGAATGACCATCAAATTCTCTGATGCTTTTCCTGTCTCAATAAGAATGGGGCATTTCTGCCATCTGCAATCTGTGACCTGGCTCAGTTTGACTCTCTCCATTGGTATTATTCCCTGTTCCCACTGAGCTGCATGGGTTCCTGGCCCCACAGTAACTGAAACACTCTCACACAAATAGCTGGCAGTGCATTCCACGTACCCACCACTTTCTCTGTAAAAAAAACTTACCCTTGACATCCCCTCTGTAGACTTTTTGTCCCTCTTCCCCCTGGGAGAAGGTTCAGGAGCTTGAAGACTTGTACGGCCAGATTTGGGAACAGCTTTTTTCCAACTGTGATAAGACTGCCGAACAGATCCTGACCCGGATCTGGGGGGTATCCTCCAATTATCCAGACCTGCCTCTCGGTTTTTTTGCAGTACCTTACTTCCCATTTTTCTATTTTCTATTTATGATTTATAATTTAAATTTTTAATATTTACTAAATTTAACTATTTTTAATATTTTTTAATATTTAATATTTGTTATCCAAGGAGTGTGAAGCGCGGAATCAAATATCGTTGTGATGATTGTACGTTCTAGTACCAATTGTTTGGCGACAATAAAGTATAAAGTATATCCAAGCACCTTAAAACTCTGCCCCCTTGTGTTAGCCATTTCAGCCCTGTGAAAAAACCTCTGGCTATCCACACGATCAATGCCCCTCATCATCTTATACACCTAAAAAAAGGTTCTAAACATAAACAAGGAAATTATACATTGTTTTGAGAATTTGTTAGAAGTATACAAAATTATGAGGGTATAGATAGGGTAAATGCAAGCAGGTTTTTCTACTAAGGTTGGGTGGGACGACAACCAGAGGTCATGGGTAAGTGGGGAAGTGCAAATTTAAAGGGAACATTTGGAAAAGCTCTTTACTGATGTTTTTAAGAAGATCCAACACTTCTTCTTCCTTAATCTCCACCTTGTCCAGCACACAGGCCTGTTCTAACTTGACCTCACTCTGATCAAGATCCTTTTCAATTGTAAATACTGAAGCAAAGTATTCATTTAGGACCTCCCCAACCTCCCCCACCTCCAGGCACATGTTGTCTTCTTCATCCTTGAGCAGCCCCACCTTCATTCTTGTCGTCCTTCTGTTCTTCACATTCGCATAGAACGCCTTGGGGTTCTCCTTAATCCTACATGCCAAGGCCTTCTCATCATGCCCCCTTCGAGCTCTCCTAAGTCCTTAAGCTCCTTCCTGGCTACCCTAGATTTCTCATAAGCCCCTCCTGCTTCCTGCTTCTTATATCTAACATATGCTTTTCCTCCCATTTTTTCCTTGTCTCAATGGGACAAAACCTATCCTGAACCCAGCACAAGTGGTCCCTAAACTTCCTCCACATCATTTCTGTGCTTTCACCCTTGAACATCTGTTTCCAATTTACTCTCAGTAGTTCCTGCCTCATCCCTTCATAGTTAGCCCTTTCCCAGTTAAGCACTTTCCCATTTTGTCTGTTCTGTCCTTTTCCATAGCTATGCTGAAGCTAAGGGAGTTGTGGTCACTCTAACCAAAATGCTCCCCCACCAAGAGGTCTGCACCTGACCAGGTCCATCACCCAGAACTAGATATAGTATGGCCCCTCCTCTCATCAGCCGGTCCACATACTGTGTCAGGAATCCTTCTCGAACACACCTGACAAATTCAGCCCCATCTCTCCCCCCTTGCAGTCAGGAGGTGCCAGTCAATATGAGGGAAGTTGAAATCACCCATAACTACAACCCTGTATTTCCTGAACCATTCTAAACTCTGTCTGCTTATCTGCTCCTCGGTATCCCGAGGGCAATTTGGGGGCCTATAGACTACTCCCAGCAGAGTGATTGATCCCTTCCTATTTCTGACTTCCACCCATACCGACTCTGTGGACACTCCCTCTGCAGCATCCTCCCTTTCTACAGCCGTGATACTATCCCTGACCAGTAATGCTACTCCCTCCCTTTTCTACCTCCCATCCTATTCCTTATAAAACACCTGCATCAGCCAATCCTGCCCTTCCTCCAGCCAAGTTTCAGTAACGGCCACAACGTCATCGTTCCATGTACTGATCCGTGCTCCAAGTTCATCCCCTTTATTCCTAACGCTCCTACTGTTGAAATAGACACACTTCAACCCCTTTAACTGGCTACATTTATGTTTTGTCCCCTGCCTGTCCTTCCTCACCAACTCATGTAATAGCATCAAATGCCCTATCACTACTACTCTCCTCTTTTCACTCCTTCCTTTCTGAGGTAAGGGTCCAGTCTCAGTGCCAGAGACGCGACCACTACAACTTGTCTCTGGTAGGTCGTCCCCATCAACAGTACCCAAACTTGGAGAAGTTCAGTACAGAAACAGTGGCCCACCTAGTCAATGGTGAAAAAACATTCAGGCTGTCTAATGTAACTACCTGCACTGGGACCTCCTTCCTGCCTTTTCTGGCATTCTGACTCCAATCCCCCCTGCAACTTGAGTTTAACCTCCCCACCCACTCCAGCACACACCAGCACCAGCAAGCCTCACCACTAGGATATTAGACCTCTGCTAGTTTTAATTTCCTAACTAACAAATCCCCTATCAACCCTTTGACATTCCTCTGCTAGGTAATCCTCCATAACTGTGTCTAAAGTGGTCTACCTGTTGTTGTGTGGGATGGCCACAGGAGTACTCTGCAATGGCTATTTAACCTCATTCCCCTACTCGACTGTCACCCAGTTTCTTATGTCCTGCATTTTGGTTTAAATCACCTCTCTTCGTGACATATCTATCACCCATCCAACTCCTGGATGATATGGAATTTATCTGCTCCTCGGTGTCCCGAGGGCTATTTGGGGGCCTATAGAATACTCCCAGCACAGTGATTGATCCCTTCCTATTCCTGACTTCCAGCCACACTGACTCAGTGGACACTCCCTCTGCAGTGTCCTCCCTTTCTACAACCGTGATACTATCCCTGACCAGTAATGCTATTTTCTACCTCCCATCCTATTCCTTATAAAACACCAGATCCAATGCCTGAAAGTGCAGGGTTTTTTTTATGTTTCAAAATATACTATATTCAAAAATAAATATATACAATAAACCATTCAATAACTTCCCATCCTTTACATACGTTTCCATTATAGTCTGTACATATCCATATTTATGGCCACCCACGTGGCACTCCAGTTGTTCACCTTACCGTATCATTGTTGAGGGGTATACTCCCCGCCACCCGGCCCCTCCCACTCCCACGGGAGAAGAACTCTATACTGTGGCCCTTCCCCACCGGGCCCTTGCGGTGGCTGCACCGAGTTTCAGTGCGTCCCTCAGCACGTACTCCTGCAGCCGAGAATGTGTCAGTCGGCAGCATTCTCCCACGGACATCTCCATGTGCTGGTAGATCATCAAGTTTCGGGCCGACCAAAGAGCGTCTTTCACCGAGTTGATGATCTGCCAGCAGCACCGGATGTTGGTCTCCGTGTGCGTCCCCGGGAACAGCCCGTAGATCAGAGAGTCCTCTGTTACGCAGCTGCTGGGGATGAAACGTGACACTAGCCCGTCCATCCTCCTCCACACCCTCTCTGCGAACTGTCACAGACTCCTCCTCACTGCAGTCCTCCCGTGGGCAGTGGGGTGCGGAGACGACGTTCCGGGCATATAGGAGGGCTCTGACTGGGAGGGTCCCTCTCACCGCCAGCAGGCGAGGTCTTGGTGCCTGTTGATGAGATCTGGCGATGAGGCATTTTGCCAGATGAACTGGACGGTCTGCTTAGGGAACCACCCCACTGTGTCCATCACGTCCTTCTCCTGCAGTGCCTGCAGGACATTACGTGCTGACCACTGCCTGATGGCCCCGTGGTCAAAGGCGTTCTCCTGGAAGAACTTTGCTACGTAGGACAGGTATGCCAGCAACGACCAGCTGACTGGGGCGTTGCGCGGGAGTGGGGCCAGACCCATCCTTCGTAGCCAGGGCGACAGGTAGAGCCTGGGCACATAGTGGTACTTGGTGCCCACATACCTGGGTTCTACACACAACCTGATGCAGCCACATACGAAGCTGGCCATTAGGGTGAGGGCGACATTGGGGACGTTCTTGCCCCCATTGTCCAGGGACTTGTGCATGACAGTCCATCTCACCCACTCCATCTTGGATCCCCAGACGAACCTGAAGACAGCTCGGGTGATTTCCGAGCTGTTGGAGCGGGGGACGGGCCACACCTGCGCCAAGTGCAGCAGCCCTGAGAGCACCTCACACCTGATGACCCGGTTCTTGCCCGTTATTGACAGGGAGCGCCCTCCCCACTGTCCCAGTTTCTGTTTCACCTTGGCAGTCCGCTCCTGCCAGTTCTTGTTGCATGCCTCAGCCCCTCCGAACCAGATCCCCAACACCTTCACGTGGTCAGACCTGATGGTGAAGGGGACGCTGGATCGGTCGGGCCAGTTGCCGAAGAGCATGGCTTTGCTCTTCGTGCGGTTGACCCTGGCCCCCGACGCTAGCTCAAACTGTTCGCAGGTGCCAATCAACCTGTGAACTGACCTCGGATCAGAGCAGAAGACGGTGACGTCGTCCATGCACAGGGAGATTCTCACTTGGGTCCCTCCACTGCCTGGCAGCGTCACCCCTCTTATGCCCTCATCCCTCCTGACGGCTTCCGCAAAGGGTTCTATGCAGCAGACAAACAAGACAGGGGAGAGGGGACAGCCCTGCCTGACTCCCGACCTGATGGGGAAGCTGTTTGTTTCCCACCCGTTGACCTGGACTGCACGACGGATGTCTGTGTAGAGCAGTCTAATCCAATTCCGGATTCCCTCCCCAAATCCCATTTTGGAAAGCACGTCCGCCATGTGTGTGTGTGATATCCTGTTGAAGGCTTTCTCCTGGTCCAAGTTGACCAGGCAGGTGTCCACCCCCCTGTCCTGCACGTAGGCGATGGTGTCCCTCAGCAGTGCGAGGTTGTCTGAGATTTTCCTGCCCGGTACAGCACAGGTTTGGTCCGGGTGAATCACCTGTCCTAGAGCAGACTCGACCCTGTTGGCGATAGCCTTGGACAGGATCTTGTAGCCCACATTCAGGAGAGAGATGGGTCTCCAATTCCTAATGTCCTCCCTTTCCCCGTTCTGCTTGTAGATGAGGGTGATGATGCCCTTCCTCATGGACTCAGACATACTGCCGGCCAGAAGCATAGCGTTGTACACTTCCAGCAGGTCTGGGCCCATCCAGTTCCACAGAGCCGAGTACAACTCAGCCGGTGAGCTGTCACTTCTGGGAGTCTTACCCGACCCAAAGGAACGGATGGAGCCTGTCAGCTCGTCCAGGGTCAGTGGCCGATCCAGACTCTCCTGCTTGCCGTCGTCTAAGACCTGCGTGATAGACGACAGGAAGTTACGGGAGGCTGTGGATTCTGTGGGGTGGGTATGTCGAAGCTGCAGCTGGATGCACATCTTGCAGGTGAGGGCATCAGGGACACTGGAGGTCTCCCCACCTTCCCACCAATGTCCTCTCTAATTTGTAATGACCAGTGTGCCAAAAAATCTTGTGCTGTGCAATTTTTACCCAGTGACAACAACATGTGCACACTGAACTTTAAATAGAGAGGGATTTATTTTAACAGCTAGCAAATCACTATTAATAAGAACTTTGATATCCTCTGGGTTTCATCAAGTTAATCTGCACTCTCACACAATCTGTGTTGCAGGCCTGTAGAGGGTTATGAAGGATTTTCTCACACCAGCTTTTGCACACCGTCCGTATCTGATTTGCTTGCTAAACGACACTTTAAAAAGTCAGATTTCCAAATATCACTCCACTTCCTCCCACTTGCAAGTTCTCCAGCAACGTTTGCATCGTCACAATACACACAGGTAACACCAGTTTCTGTATTGTACATAAATATTTCCCCTGAACCCTCCCCCAGGTGACTGGCGGCCAGTGAATATGAAGGGAAGGGCAGTAGTCTGTCTCATTGGAGTCTGGCACTTGTTGCCAAGGACAAAGGTGCTTGATATCATTGTGTCCTCAGAGAGAATGGGTCAAAACATGTCCCCACGGGTAGAAAGGTCCAGAACAAGAGGAGGTAGAACAACCAACGCACACAAAATGATGGAGGAACTCAGCAGGCCAGACAGCATTATGGAAAACAGTACAAATGCTGAATTCCTCCAGCATTTTGAGTGTGTTGCTTGGATTTTCAATATCTGTAGATTTTATCTTATTTGTGATGGGAGGCAGAACAAAGGTGAATTTCTCAACAGCTGATGTAAAAGATTTTGTTCCCTTTCTCCGAGTTCCTAATCCTTGCATTTAGACAGCTGGAGCTCAGCTCTGTCTGAGAGATCCATCGGCTCCCATTCCCTCATCAGCCGGAAGCTGCCCGGGGCCCGTGTACGGATCGTGTGGCTGAGAGAGAGGGAAGAGAGCACGAATGTCCCGGGATTGCGGGCCACGGTGTCCGGAGCTCACAGCAATTGTTCCGAATCCGGCAACCGGGGAATATCTCTTACCTGGAGCTGATTTTCCGAGGCCTTTATGTACTGCGCGCATGCGTGATATTCGGGACAACCGCAACCCTGACGCATGCGCATTCGATCGGCGCTTCAGCGACAGCGACCATTCCTACGCAGAGCTTTCTGGGTAATCACGGTGCCATTAAACATTTCTGCAAACACCGGTTCCATGTTCATACCTCAGTTTTTTTTTGGTGGGGGGGGCGGAATTCAGCAGCTCTTTTAATGGAGAAAGCAGCTTTCATAAACAATGCACTTAATATCAGCAAACTTTCCGCGTGTTTCATGCCGAAGTAGATATGAAACACAAGAGATTCTGCTGCTGCTGGAACTGTAGACACATGCACATAAAATGCTGGAGGAACTCTGCAGTTCAGGCAGCAACTAAGCAGAGGAGTACACAGTCTAGGCATACTGAAGGGGCTCGGCCTAAACGTTGTCTATTTATTCCTCTCCACATTTGCGGCCCGATCTGTTGATTTCCTACAGTATTTTGCACAGGTTAACCACCCTTTTTTTTCAATCGAACAATTTCAAAATGTTTCTGATCTTTCATTTGTGGCCACATTCTGGTGGTCTGATTGCTCTCCCTTCTCCTCCTTGTAAATTCTAGGCCCCATTTCCTTTCTGGCGCCCCAAAGCCCTGATTCAGGGTGGTAACTCTTTGGTTTCTGACTCTGCACCATCGAAGATTCACTTGCTAGTCTGCTGTCAGACTTTAGAGGTGCATTGCAACAATCCAGCTGTCTGAGGCACAGACCTTTGAAATGAGTGAAAATGACAGAAAACTTTGAAAAGAGCAGGGAAGAAGGAGCTTAACCACCTTAGTCCAGAGCCCTGAAGAACGTCAAAACCACAGTGAGCTCATCGTGTTATTCAGCCTGGAGAGAAGCATGCAGGAAATTCATGCAGGTGTATAGGATGATGAGAGGCATTAGTCGTGTGGATAGCCAGAGGCTTTTTTTCCAGGGCTGAAACGGCTAACACGAGGGGGCACAGGTTTAAGCTGCCTAGAAGTAGTTGCAGAGAAGGTGAAAGAGCTAAGTTTTATAAACAAAGTGTTTGGTGTGTGTGTGGAATGCACTGCCATCGACGGTGGTAGAGGTGGATACAATCGGGTCTTTTAAGAGACTTGTAGATAGGTACATGGAGCTCGGGAAAATAGAGGGCTATGTGGTAGGGTAACTCTAGGCAGTTTCTAAAGTAAGTTACGTGGTCGGCACAACGCTGTGGGCCAAAGGGTCTGTAATGAGCTGTAGATTTCTATGATTCTATGAAATTCAAGGAAAATCTCCTTCCCAAGGAGTTACAACCTGTTATCACAAGGAGAGTGAGAGGGGAACGGCAGGGATAGATTTTGATATACTGATATGGAACAGAAACATGGGCAGGGACCAGATGGGCCGAGTGGCCTCTAGTGTGCATTGTGAGTATGGTAGAGACAGTAAGTACTTGAGACACGGGATTTGATACAGAACTGATTTATCTTTCACAGATCCACAATATTAAACATCAGTCCAGTTTAAGGCTAACATCAGCAGAACAGACTCCTCCAATGCTCAGTGACCAGGGTTCAGTCCTGGGTGTGATGAGCAGCCGCAATAACTGCAGAATCTGACAGTAACAGTCCCTCATGAACCTGCAGCTGCCTTCAGTCACCGTGATGGTTAAACATTTAACACAAAGCCATGCATTTGAGAATTTAGACATTTCTATTTTTCTGAGCTTCTCATAAATGTGTACAGTTTAGTTAAGTTCTGCTCCAGAATTTCCACACAATTAAAAGAGTTTATTACATCTTTTATTTCTAGTTTTGCAACATTTATATAATTTAACAATTTAATATGTACATTATTGCAATTCATAGTTGTTACCGCAGATCGTAATGCGAGATTGAAGCCTTTTCTATTTATCTGCATTCCTCAGAAATAACAATAGTTCAGTTAAGTTTCCTTCTGTCATTCCAAAGCAGAAGCTCAGTCTGTCTAATATTTACACACAATTAAAATGGTGAATTTGTTTATCATTATCATGTACTGAGCTACAGTGAAAATCTTGCCTGACGTACCATCCACACAGATCTATACATTACGGCAGTACATTGATCTGATATACGACAAAACAATAACTGTAACAAACCATTATGGCTGCAGAGAAAGTGCAGTGCAGATAGACATATGGTGCAGGGTCATCTCGAATTACATTGTGAGATCAAGTCCATTTTATCGGACTGGAGACCATTCATTTGGCTTATAGCCGCAGACAGGAAGCCGTCCTTGAGCCTGGTTGTATGCGCTTTAAGGCTTTTGTATCTCTTCCCCGATGGGGGAGCAGGTTTGCAGCAAGAATGTCCGGGTTGTGAGGATCTTTGAGTATATGACTGGCTTTTCCAAGGCAGGGGAAGTGTAGGAAGAGTCCATGGAGGGGAGGTTTGCTTCTCTGATGTTCTCTGCTCTCCAAAGTTCTCTGCAGTTCCTTGCAGTCATGGGCAGAGCAGTAGCCATACGAAGGCGTGAGGTATCAACAAGGAGCTCAGAGACCTCGGCCTTCACCCTGCCTTGTGTAGCTGGATCCTGGACTTCCTGTCAGATCGCCGGCAGGTGGAAAGAGTGGGCTCCCTCACCTCTGTCTCTCTGACCCTCAGCACTCATACGCACAGGGTTGTCTCCTTGGCCCCCTTCTTTACTCTCTGTATTCCCATGACTTGTGTCGCCACCCACAGCTCCAATCTGCTAATTAAATTTGCTTACGACACTACATTGATTGGCCTAATCGCAAATAATAACGAGGCAGCCTACAGAGAAGAAGTCATCACCCCGACACAGTGGTGTCCAGAAAACAACCTCTCCCTCATTGTCACAAAACCAAAGGAGCTGGTTGTGGATTACAGGAGGAATGGAGACAGGGACCAAAATTCAACATTTCCAAGTCTGTTATTGACACAAAATGCACATTTTAATATTGATCACAACACAATGTATTTTATATACTTTTAATGACATAAAACGTATTTATAGATTGTGACTGACAGAGAATCGTATAATTTGTGTTCCGTGTGTTATCTGAATGTACTTGCCTGTGATGCTGCCACAAGTCAGTGTTTCTCTGTACCTGTACCTTCCCGTACTTGTGCACTTGGCAATAAATTCAAGAGGACCTGAGAAATCTCAGTGAGTTTTGATTAGTGATGATCACCTTGGCAGCTTGGTAGGTCGAATGTGTGAGACAGTACACTGTTAAATGCAAAACCCTGAACAGTGTTGATGATCAGAGGGATCTTAGACTCCAAGTTCAATGCTCCCTGAAAGAGACTGCAGAGATTGATCGGGTGGTTAAGAAGGCAAATGGCGTGGTTGTCTTTATTAGTTGAAGCACTGAGCTGAAAAGTCGGGGGGGGGGGGAGAGGGAGAGAGAGAGAGAGAGAGAGAGAGAGAGAGAGAGAGAGAAGAAAGAGAAAATGAACCCAGACGGAATATAAGGTGCTGATCCTGGACCCTGAGGGTGGCCACATCTTGGCACAAGAGGAGACGATGGGTTGACACGTCGGAATGGGAATGGGAATGAAAATATTTGGACACGGGAAGTCCCGCTCGGGACGGATAGTTCAAAGGTTAATTCATTATCAAAGCAGGTATCCATAAACAACTCTGAGTTTTTTTTCTCCTCCAGAGAGTCACGAAACAAAGAAAGAAAAAGGCTTTCAGAGTGAAAAAAATCGGACTCCCACCCCACCCCCGTATAAAAAAGAACGGCATCCCGATCATCAACCCCCCAAAACCCACCCCTCCCACAAACGGGAACAATAACATCGAATCTGGGTGAACTTTAATGACCAATAAATATAATTCCTCTCTTTGATCAGCTGTCTGAATGATCCCCTGACTCTGAGAGGAAGGGGTGTCTATGATCCACATTGTCAGGGTGTTGAGTTTACCAGGAGACAAAGACTGCAGGGACGAGAGGTTTTCTGGTCACTAATACACTGTGTGTGGACCCCGCTGGCAATTCTGGTGTTGTGACCCGAATCGAGACAAACACCACGCTGCCCACTCCACCAACAACACGGCACAGCCGGACACATAACAGGGGACTTTACATCTCACAACACTGGATTCAGTGATGAAACCCGTGATTAATGTTGTTGTCCCACTGAAATCATAAGAAATGTCCATTGTGGTGCTTTTAAATACGAGTGCTCCCCCACAGGTGACGTCACACCCCCCCCAAGTTCAGCACCGACAGTCACTCTCAAAATTGCATTGAGAAACAATGATGGACAAATATCCAGCATGAAGCTTATTGAAACTTTCTCCCCAGTGTGAACCCGGTAGCGTGTTACAAGGTTAGATTACTGAGTGAATCCCTTCTCACATTCACAGCAGGTGAACGGCCTCTCCCCAGTGTGAACTCAATGATGCACATTTGATGGAGATGGCTGAGAGAATCTCTTCCCAATCTCTGAGCAGGTGTATGGCCTCTACCCAGTGTGAACTCGCTGGTGTCTCTGTAGGCAGGATGATTGCAGAAATGCTTTCCCACATTCATAGCAGGGGAACAGCCTCTCCCGTATGAACTGACTGGTGTGCCAGTAGTTGGGATGACCAAGTGAATCTCTTCCCACAGTCTGAGCAGGTGAACGGCTTCTCTCCAGTGTGAACTCGCTGATGACTCTGTAGATTGGATGACCGAGTGAAGCCCTTCCCACATTCTGAGCAGGTGAACAGCTTCTCCCCAGTGTGAACTCGCTGATGTCTGTGTAGGGTGAATGAATGAGTGAATCCCTTCCCACATTCTGAGCAGGTGAACGGCTTCTCCCCAGTGTGAACTCGCTGATGACTCTCTAGGTTGGATGACCGAGCGAATCTCTTCCCACAGACTGAGCAGCTGAACGGCCTCTCCCCTGTGTGAACAGACTGGTGTCTCTGTAAAGTGGAGGACTGAGTGAACCCCCTCCCACAGTCTGAGCAGGTGAACGGCCTCTCCCCAGTGTGAACTCGCTGGTGTACCAGTAGGTCGGGTGACCGACTGAACCCTTTCCCACAGTCTGAGCAGCTGAACGGCCTCTCTCCAGTGTGAACTCTCTGGTGTGCCAGTAGGTCGGGTGACCGAGTGAATCCCTTCCCACAGTCTGAGCAGGTGAATGGCCTCTCTGCAGTGTGAACTCGCTGGTGTACCAGTAGGTCGGGTGACCGAGTAAAGCCCTTTCCACAGTCTGAGCAGGTGAACAGCCTCTCTCCAGTGTGAACTCGCTGATGTGCCTTCAGATTAGATGAGCAAATGAATCCCTTCCCACAGTCTGAGCAGGTGAATGGTCTCTCTCCAGTGTGAACTGACTGGTGTGCCAGTAGCTTGGATGACCGAGAGAATCCTTTCCCACAGTCTGAGCAGGTGAATGGCCTCTCTCCAGTGTGAACTCGCTGATGTACCTTCAGTTTAGATAAACAAGTGAATCCCTTTCCACAGTCTGAGCAGGTGAATGGCCATTCCCCGGTGTGAACTCTCTGATGTTCCTTCAGTTCAGATGACCGAGTGAATCCCATCCCACAATCTGAGCAGGTGAATGGCCTCTCCCCAGTGTGAACTCGTTGGTGCACCAGTAGGTCAGATGACCTAGTGAATCCCTTCCTGCAGTCTGAGCAGGTGAATGGCTTCTCCCTGATGTGAACTCGCTGGTGCACTATTAGGTTGGACGATTGAGTGAATCCCTTCCCACAGTCTGAGCAGGTGAACGGCCTCTCCCCAGTGTGAACTGACTTGTGTACCAGTAGGGTGGTTGACTGATGGAATCCCTTCCCACAGTCTGAGCAGGTGAATGGCCGCTCCCTGGTGTGAACTCGCTGGTCAGCCATTAGGTCAGCTGACTGAGTGAATCCTTCCCCACAAATTCAGCAGATGATAAGCCTCTGCCCAATGTGAACTGACTGGTGTGCTTACAGGTGGGAAGACCAACTGAATCCCTTCTCACCCACAGAACAGGTGAATGGTCTTGCCCAGTGTAAACTTGCTGATGTACCTTCAGTTGAGGTAACCCAGTGAATCCATTCCCACAGTCTGAGCAAGTGAATGGCCTCTCCCCTGTGTAGATTGACGGCCATGCCAGTCGGTCAGATGATTGACTGAATCCCTGCCCAGTCTGAGCAGGAAGGAAGATCGAGTGAATCCCTTGCTCCAATTCTTAAATATCTGGACAGAGTCAGAAAAACTGGCGTGTTGTGTTCGAGATTCCTGTAGATAAATTCCTTGTCGTTTTTAACCTGTAAAAATATTTACAAAATCCATCAATGGCTGAAGGACAACATTTCAAATGAGATCACTTTAGTCAACAAGCTGTGATCTGACATCACACTGTTATAGTGAGGTTCAACCCAAGTTGGAGAGAGAACTCATCTTCGAACTGGCACAGTGCTGGTATCTAGGATTAAATGTTAACTGGAATCAATCTCTCTGATGCTTTTCCTGTCTCTATAAGAATGGGGCATTTCTGCCATCTCCAATCTGTGCTTTGCCTCAGTTTGAGTCTCTCCATTGGTATTATTCCCTCTTCCCACTGAGCTACATGGGTGTCTCGTTCCACAGTGACTGAAGCACTCTCACACAAATAGCCTTTGTTGACCTGCAGCTGGGACTTTCTTTTATGCACTGTTAGATTAAAGTGCCACAGTTTTAACACCATATAAAAATTTGCTGCTGAGATGAACGGTCGGTCTGATAAAAGGAATTAGAGTGAATATTAATACTATTTAAGGTTCTTGTCACAGTCATAGAAAAGTACAACACAGAACAAGACCCTTCGGCCCATCTAGTTTGTGCTGAACTATTTAAGCTTTCTACTCCCATATCCCTACCATCCAGGTACCTACACAAACCTCTTAAATGTTGAAATTGAGGTCACGTTCACCACTTGTGCTGTCTGCTCATTCCACACCCGGATGACCTTCTGTGTGAAGAAGTTTCCAGTCATGTTCCCCTCAATATTTCACCTTTCACCCTTAACCCATGGCCTCTTGTTGTTGTCCCACCCCATCTCAGTGGAGAAGGCCAGCTTGCATTTACCCTATCTTTACCCCTCATAATTGTGGTACACCTCCATCAAGTCTCTCCTCAATCTTTTACATTCCAAGGAATAAACACCTAACCTGTTCAATCTTTCCTTATAACCAAGTCCTCCAGACCTGGCAACATCCTTATGAATTTTCTCTGGACTCTTTCAACCTCTTTTATATCTTTCCTGTAGGTCGGTGACCAAAACTGTACACAATACTCCAGATTAGGCCTCACCATTGTCTTGTACAATGTCAACATAACATCCATCTCCTGTACTCAGTACTTTGGCTTACGAAGGCCAATGTGCCAAAATCTTTCTCTCCATCCCTATCTAACTGGGGCATCACTTTCAGTGAATTATGGACCTGTATTCCCAGATCCCTTGCTTCTACATCACTCCTCAGTGCCCTACCAGTCACTGTGTAAGACCTTGTTCCTACCAACATGCAACGGTTCACACTAGTCTGCATTAAATTACATTTTCCATTTCTCAAACTATTTCCCAGCTGGTCCAAATCACACTGCAAGCCATGATAGTCTTCCTCACTGCCCACTACACCCCAATCTTGGTATCATCCACAAATTTGCTGATCCAGTTAACCACACTATCATCCAGATTACTGATATAGATGACAAACAACAACTGATCCAGCACCAATCCCTGTGGCACACCACTAGTCACAGGCCTCCAGTCACAGAGGCAACCACCTGCTACCACAACTTTGGCTTCTCCCAAAGCCAATGTCTCATCCAATTTACCATCTCATCTTGAATGCTGAGTGACTGAACCTTCTTGACCAACCTCCCATATGTGACTTTGTCAAGTGCCTTGCTAAAATCCATGTAGACAACATCCACTGCATTGCCTTCATCCACTTTCCCGATAACTTCCTCGAGAGACTCTATAAGATTGGTTAGACATGACCTACCATGCACAAAGCCATGCTGCCTATCCTTAATCAGTCCACATGTATCCAAATATATATTGATTTCCTGCACATACTTTCTAATAACTTCCTCACAACTGATGTCAAGCTCACCAATGTAGAATTTCCTATTTATTTTTAGAGCCTTTCTTGAATAGCAGAACAACATTGGCTGTCCTCCAATCCCCCAGTGTCTCACCTGTCACTAAGGACGATTTAAGTATCTCTGCTTGGGCCCCAACAATTTCTGCAATTGTCTTCCGCAGGGTCCCAGGGAACAACTTGTCAGGCCCTGGTGATTTATCCACGCTTATTGGCCTTAAGACAGCAAACACCTCCACCTCTGTAATCTGTACAGGGTCCACGAAGGTGATGCCACTTTGCCTCACTTCTATAGACTCTGTGTCCATCCCCTGAGCAAATACAGATGCAAAAGTACTATGTAAAATCTCCCCCATCCATTTTGTCTCCTTATATAAATTACCATTCGGATCTTCCAGAGTGGGCATGTTTCTGCACTGACTTTCTCCATGTTTCTGTGACACGGAAGCTGGCCAAACTTGACTGGAAGGGAAACTGGTAGGAATGACAACAGAGCAGCAATGGCTGGAGTTTCTGTGAACAATTCGGGAGCTGAGTGATAGACACATCCCAAAAAAGTGGAAGCATTAGAAAGGCAGGAGGACACAACCATGGCTGAAGTGAGAAGCCAAAGTCAACATAAAAAACAAAGAGAGTGCAGATAATGAGCAAAAAAGATTGAGAAGCTTTTAGAAACCAACAGAAGACAACTAAAGAAAGATGAGCTCAGGGTGTGGAAATATGATATTGTAGTCATTAATGTGTTTTGGTAGCACCCAACAGCCTGAGGCATTTACAGGAACAAAATATCTGGGGCTTCAATATCTCTTGAAAACCAAGGTTCCCTGCACTAGTTACAATTCAACTTTTATTTTGACAGGCACATACAAACTCTACACCCTCAAAATTTCACTTCTGAAGAACTCCAACTTACCACGTACTCCTTTGCCAGAAAACAGCCTGTCCCTATCCACACTTGTCAAATCCTTGCAAATACCATAAAAATTGACTTTCTCCAATTTAGAATCTCAACCCCTGGTCCATTCCTCTGTTTTTTCCGTATTTACTTGGAATCCCATGGCATTATGATCACTAGACATAACGTGTTCCCGTACACTAATTTCAGTCACCAGCCCTGGACCATTTTCTAATAGCTTACTGCACACTTCAACATCGGAAATTTTACATACTAATTAAGGCACATTTGACAACTAGTCCTTTTACAGTATGGGAGTCCCAGTCAATATATGTGTAAGGGGTTTCTTCTTTTATGTTACTGTGTACGGTAACCAAAATGGCTTCTTTGTTATGTTAACTGCTGAGAAAGTTTTCTCTCTAGCTGCTTGTTTGGGTTACAAAGAGAGTAGTATTCAGTTGCTAACCAATTGGGATAGACGTTATTTTTTCTTGTGTGTCTGTAAGCTAGTGTGATGCGCGGGCTTTGGCGCAGAAGGCACGATGGGGACAGAGACAGTGGACACGATGCTGTGGGCTGGCCGATAGGATGGACCACGAGCCAGAGTCCAAGGCCCAGGGTCTTCAGCGAGGAGAGGAGACGAAGACATACTCGTGTGGAGCGTCTGGTCGACCACTGTGGTTGGTCCCAGGCGGCGGGTCGAGGTGGTCGGAGGGGATTGAATGGTGGAAAGGAGACCCCGTTACTTGAGATCCAACTGTTGTGCACGAAGTGAACTTTGATAAGTTTGGCGCCTTTTATTTCCTTTTATATTTTATCTCTATTAATTACATAGTTCCAGTAATATCTATAAATTGTAATCATTTAATGGCATATGCTGTATTGTCTGTTATTTTGCGGGAATGTCACTGATCCTTGAATGTGGAGGCGGAGATGCTGGAGAAGACAGCGCACCATACGCTACAAGAAGAGCCCGGTCACGTGTCCATGTCCGTGATTAATTTAAAGGTACAAAACCTAATCTTCTAACTGGCCACAGCAGCCACACAAACTTGATTACCCAGTTTGGCGGGGCCGAAGGCTGCTTCCCCTAGATGAAAGCGAGTTGAGCGAGCTGAGGTTTACCAGGGGGCTACATATGGGAAGTTATAATCACTTACAATATCAACTTTTGTTTCTTGGTATAGTCTGTGAACTCTCTACAAATTTGTTCCTCTGAATCCCTCAGACTGTTGGGTGCAACCAGCTCCCAGTGATGCCTACAATATCATAATTCCATGCCCTGGGCTCATCTGGCTTTCCTACAATGCTTCTTGCATTGTGATATACACAGCTCAGCACATTCATGGCACCATGCTCAACCTTCTGATTGCTGACTTCGTCTTAGGTCTGAACAAATCTGTCTGGTGTCCAGGAAACAACCTCTCCCTCAATGTCAGAAAAACAAAGGAGCTGATTGTGGACAACAGGAGGAATGGAGACAGGTTAACCCCCGTTGACACCAATGGATCTGGGGTTGAGAGGGTGAACAGCTTTGAGTTCCTCGGCATAAACATCAACGAGGATTTAATGTGGTCTGTACATACCGGCTGTGTGGTGGAAAAGGCACAACAGCGCCTCTTTCACCTCAGACAGTTGAAGAAGTTTGTTATGGGCCACCAAATCCTAAGAACACTCTATAGGGGCAATATTGAGAGCAATCTAATTGGCTGCATCACTGCCTGGTTTGGAACTGTACTTCCCTTAATGACAGGACTCTGCAGAGAGTGGTGCGGACAGCACAGCGAATCTGCAGATGTGAACTTTCCACTGACAGGACATTTACAGAAACAGCCACCAACTGTTCTAGCTGCTACCATCTGGGAAACGGTACCACAGCGTAAATGCCAGGATCAACAGGCTCCGGGACAGCTTCTTCCAGCAGGCCATCAGACTGATTAATTCATGCTGATAGAACTGTATTTCTATGTTATATAGACTGTCCTATGTACAAACTATTTGTTATAAATTACTATAAATTACACATTGCACATTGAAACGGAGATGTAACGTAAAGATTTCTACTCCTCATGTATATGAAGGATGTATGTAATAAAGTCAATTCAATTCAATTCACCCTCTCCACTATCTGTTCTGTCATTCTGGCTTCCGCCCCCCACCCCCCTGCAACTTTACTTTAACCAACACTCCCACCCCCACACTAGCAATAGCAAGCCTTACCACTAGGATATTAGACCTCTGCTAGTTTTATTTCCCAAACTAACTAACCCCCTATCACCACTTTGACTTTCCTCTGCAAGGTAATTCCCCCCCCCCCACCGCCCAACAAGTTTCTAAAGTGGTCCATCTGCTGTTGTGAGGGATGGCCACAAGAGTACTCTGCGATGGCTATTTAACCTCATTCCCCTTCCTGACTCTCACCCAGTTTCCTGTGTCCTGCACCTTGGGTGTAACTCACCTCTCTTCATGTTATATCTATCATCCCTTCTGACTCCCAGATGATCCGGAATTCATCTATTTTGAGTTCCAACTCCTTAAAGTGTAGCTGGATACACATCTTGTAGGTGATGGTGTCAGGGACACTGGAGGTCTCCCCACCTTTCCACCAATGCCCCCTCAAATTTGTAATGACAAGTGTGTGCAAATATCTTGCGCTGTGCAATTTTTAACAGTAACAAAAATGTGCACACTGAATTTTATATAGAGAGGTATTGACTTTAACAGCTAGCAAATCACAATCAATAAGAACTTTGATCTCCCCTAGGTTTGATCATGTTCATCTGCACTCTCACACAACCTATGTAGCGGGCCTGTAGCGGGTAATGAAGGATCTTCTCAACAGAAATTTTGCACACTGTCCATATCTGATTTGCTCGTAAAATGATACTTTAAAAAGTCAGATTTCCCAATATCACTCACTTCTTCCCACTTGCACATTCTCCAGCAACTTTTGCATTGCCACAATACACACAGGTAATACCATTTTCTGTGTTGTACATAAATATCTCTCCTGAACCCTCCCCCAGGTGACTGATGGTGGTGAACTCATTGATGGCAATGCCAATGAATATGAAGGGAAGGGCAGCAGTCTGTCTCATTGGAGTCTGGCACGTTTGTTATGTGAAAGCTACATGTTGCCCAGGACAAAGGTGTTTGATATCATTATGTCACCGGACAGAATGGGTCAAAATATGTTCCCACGGGTAGAAACATCCAGAACAAGAGGAGGTAGAACAAGCAACACACACAAAATGCTGGAGGAACTCAGCAGGCCAGGCAGCATCTATGGAAAATAGTTCTATTTTACCTATTTTATGTGTGTTGCTTGGATTTCCAGCATTTGCAGAGTTTCTTTTGTTTGTGGTTGAAGGTAGAACAAAGGAGATTTTCTCAGCTACTGATCTAAAAGATTTTGTTCCCTTTCTCCGAGTTCCTAATCCTTGTATTTAGACAGCTGGAGCTCAGCTCTGTCTGAAAGATGCATCGGTTCCCACTCCCTCATCAGCCGGAAGATCCCCGGGGCCCGTGTACGGATGGTGGGGCTGAGAGAGAGAGAGAGAGGGAAGAGAACAGGACTGCCCCGGGATTGCGGGCCACGATGGCAGGAGCAATTGCCCCTCAGTCAGAGTCGAAACCCCCCGCCCGGAATATGCTCTTACCTGTAGCTGATCGTTCCGCGGCCTTTTGTGTACTGCGCGCATGCGTGATATTCGGGAACGTCAACAACCCTGACGCCTGCGCATTTAATCGGTGCTGCAGCGCGGGCGTTATTTTTAAGGCACCGCTTTCTGGGTGATCACGGTGACTTTAGGTTTCTGCAGGCACCGGTTCCATGTCCATGCCTCACTGTGTTTTGTGTGTAGAAAACTCAGCAGCTGTTTTCACGCAGAAAGCAGCTTCCATAAATAATATACTCAATATCAACAGGCATTTCGCGTGTCAGGAGCCAAGGTACAATCCTCTTACAAAATGCAGATATAAAACACAAGAGATTCTGCTGTTGCTGGAAATGTAGACACACACACACACACACACACACACACACTATTCTGGATGAACTCTGCAGTTCGGGCAGCAACTAAGCAGAGGAGTACACAGTCTAGCCATGCCGAAGGGGCTCGGCCTAATCGTTATCTATTTATTCCTCTCCACATTTGCGGCCTCATCTGTTGATTTTCTCCAGTATTTTGCAGACATTAACCACCTTTTTAAAAATCAATCAGCTTCCAAATGTTTCTGTAGCCACATCCTGCTGGTCTGATTCCTCTTCTTCCTCCTCCTCCTCATAAACTCTAGACCCCATCTCTTTCTGGAGCCCCAAAGCCCTGACTCAGGCTGGCAACTCTTTGATTTCTGCCTCTGCTCCATCGAAGATTCACTCGCTAGTCTGCTGTCAGACTTTAGAAGTGCATTGCAACAACCCAGCTGTCTATGGCACAGTCCTTTGAAATGAGTGAAAATGATAGAAAACGTTGAAAAGAGCGGGGAAGGAGGAGTTTAACCACCTTAGTTCAGAGCTCCAAAGAACATCAAAACCACAGTGAGTTCATCGTCTTATTCAGCCTGGAGACAATCATGCAGGAAATTCATGCAGGTGTATAGGATGATGAGAGGCATTGGTCGTGTGGATAGCCAGAGGCTTTTCCCAGGGCTGAAATGGCTAACACGAGGGGGCATAGGTTTAAGCTGCTTGGAAGTAGGTACAGAGGAGATGTCAGAGCTAAGTTTTTACACAAAGAGTGGTGTGTGTGTGGAAAGCACAGCCAGCGATGGTGGTAGAGGAGGATACAATAGGGTCTTTTAAGAGATTCTTAAATAGATACATGGAGGTTAGGAAAATAGAGGGTTATGCAGTAGGGTAATTCTAGACAGTTTCTAGAGTAAGTTACATGGTCGACAAAACATTGTGGGCCAACGGGTCTGTAATGTGCTGTAGATTTCTATGATTCCATGAAATTCAAAGAAAATCTCCTATCCCACGGAGTGGTGACTAGTTGCAACCTGTCATCACAGGGAGAGTGAGAGGGGAACGGCAGGGATAGATTTTCATATACTGATATGGAACAGAAACCTGGGCAGGGACCAGATGGGCCGAGTGACCTCTCTAGTGTACATTGTGAGTGTGGTAGATACAGTAAGTACCTGAGACACGGGATTTGATACCGAACGGATTTATCTTTCACAGATCCACAATATTAAACATCAGTCTAGTTTAAGGCTAACATCAGCAGAACAGACTCCTCCAATACTCAGTGACCAGGGTTCAGTCCTGGGTGCGATGAGCAGCCGCAAAAACTGCAGAATCTGACAGTAACAGTTCCTCATGAACCTGCAGCTGCCTTCAGTCACTGTGATAGTTAAACATTTAACACAGGGCTGATTTGAATTAAAAAATACCATGAGAGGTCATCTATTACATCCAGTGCTTCCGGTGCGGCCTCCTCTACATCGGTGAAACCCGAGGCAGATTGGGGGACTGCTTCGTCGAGCACAATAGACAGGATCCCCTGGTTGCCACCCACTTCAACTCTGCTTCACATTCCCATTCAGATATGTCCATACATGGCCTCCTCTACTGCCATGATGAGGTTAAACTCAGGTTGGAGGAGCAACACCTCATATACCGTCTGGGTGGTCTCCAGCCCCTTGGTATGAATATTGAATTCCCCAACTTCCGGAAATTCCCGCCCCCGCCTTTCCCCTATCCCAGTTTTACTCTGCCCCCTCCCCCTGCTGCCTACCACCTCCCTCATGGTCCCACCTCCTTCTATAACCATTTAACCATATAACAATTACAGCACGGAACCAGTCCATCTCGACCATTCTAGTCCGTGTCGAACGCTTACTCTCACCTAGTATGTACCACACAACCAGCACACCATCCTTCGAATCCATATTCCTCCCCATTTCCTCGATTGGTAAATGCTGTTTGATGCTCTCCAAACGGAAGCACTTAGCCTGGGCTGCCTCTGCGGCCTCTTCAACCTCCGGCAATCGAGATGCCCTCTGACTCTTTGACTCCTCGACCTCCACCCGCAGTCGCAGCAGTTCTGACACACGCTCCGTGTCCATCTCTATCTGGGACGCAATTACACCACCAGCTTCTTCCAATCTGTGCTGGGTCGATTTCTTGAGCTTCTGCTGATCCTTTCGAAGGTTGGTCATTGCAGCGTCTCTTTGGATTAATTCATCAGTAATGACCGCAGCTTCGGCTCGGAATACCGTTTCCCCGTCTCCACTTTGATGAGCGTGGACTCCAATCCTTCAATGGTTGTCCCAAAATTGCAGCACTCAGTCTCCATCCTGCATTTCTGAGCGTTCAGTTCAGCGGTACAAATCTCCTCTCTCAGCCAAACACTCAGGATCTGCGTCCTTCTCCAGAGCTGGCACTCGTCCAAAGAAAGTTTTACTTAGTTTATCCCTAGTCGCCCGGGATTCCTCACTCGCCTCAATTCATAGTCTTCCAAGGTGAATCTCAATGCTAGGAGATCATCCAAATACACCAAAACTCCAAACAAGTCCACATCCCCCGTCCCCCGCGGGAAGGTTGCAAGGGCTCCGGATATGCCCTGTGGCATCTTTTCGGACTGGAAGAATCCTAGGGGACCTATAACTGCCGTCTTCTCCTCATTGGCCTCACTCATCGGGATCTGGCAACATCCACTCCTCAGATCCAGCACATTAAACCACATCGCACCATTCAGACAGACCATCGCGTCTTCGGCCGTCAGACCCGTATTCAGGTCAATGACAGTGCGCCTTGTCAGAGTCCTATAATCCACACACACGTCCTTCACGGCTGCAGGGGCCAGTCGCCGCGACCTTTCTCTCACCGAGGTGTCTTCAGCGGTCAACTCCCCTCCCTCGTGGTATTTTGGAGCTTCCACTAAGAGGATCTCACCTTCAGATACTTCCCCCAGGCCGTAACACCATCGGCTCTCGTTTAAATTCGGTACCGGCCCAATGCTGCTACACACGTCCAGATGAACGTTCGGCCAATGTTGTTAATATCACTACATTTTGCGACTTTCATTTACAAGGATTTAATATTCTGTGTCTCTGTTTCTCTTACATAAAAAGCCATCCTTAAAGGCACGCGCCTCTGACTTTTCAGGCGGCCCTAAGTTCTGGGAGTGGAATCAGCAAAATGGTCCAGTTCATTCAAAACATCATCGGGCGTGATTTCTTTTTATATATCATATGCATATACCAGAACCGAGCAGCCACGCATTGTGTCGGTTAAGGTTGGGATATTCAGATCTGCTGCCGCAGACGGAAGTGCTCTTCAGCGTTTCTGTAATTTAATAGCTATCGGGTTCTCATAATTGCCAATACACGAAACGCCGTTGTTTTGGAGCCAGATGATAATTTACGATAATATGTGTTTCTTGAAATCAAACAATTTGATAAACAAGTTACTAGACGTTTACTAAATTCGATATAATTTTATCTCACTGCACTACCCAAAACACACTATTTCTTAGAGCTACAGCGCACGGAACCGATCAATTTGGCATAGCACGGCGGTGGTGTCTGAAATGCCAATAATAGCTAGTTCTGTTTTTCCCTATGGTTAGCACCTATCTCACTAAGTCTTTCTTCCCAATATCCAGAAATTCTGGTAAGCATCACAGGCAAAGTAAATATAAATGGTATCTGAAAACAAATATTTCGAACATAAGAGGAGTTTCTAAGTGCTGTGAAGAAATTCAGAATTTTGTAACACAAGAGACAGAAGAACAGACGAGGTGGCCGAGAGGTTAAGGCGATGGACTGCTAATCCATTGTGCTTTGCACGCATGGGTTCGAATCCCATCCTCGTCGTGACCTCTTTATGTGAGGGGCCATCTGTTCAACTATTACTGTACTTTAAAGCTTCCAAGTCTCCAATATTTGCCAGATAGTTTGCTTTGTGAGTCATGAAAAATAATGTTCACAATTGGAATTTGTCTCCAAATTTGGTCATTTGGAGAGGAATTAGGCCATTCCGCCCATCGGGTCTGCTTTGCCGTTCCAGCATGGCTGATATACTATCCCTTTCAACCCTATTCTCCTGCCTTCTCCTCGTCACATGTGACCCCCTTACTGATCATGAAACTGTTAATATATCGAATGACGTGGCCTCCACAGCTATCTGTAGCAATAAATTCCACAAATTCACAACCATCAGGCTACAGAAATCTCTCCTTACCCCAGTTCGAAAATGACTTCCTTATATTCTAGGTTAGTTCCCTCTATTTTTAGACTTCTCCACGACAAGAAGCATCTTCTCCATGTCCACTATCTCCAGGCCTTTCATTATTCGATAAGTTTCAACGGGATACCCGCGTCATTCTCCGAAACTACAGCAAGTGTAGTCCCAAAGTCATTAAACGCTCTGCATATTTCGCCTTGTAATTCCCAGGATCATTCTGGCGAATGTCTCCTGGGCGCTTTCCAATGCCAGCACACCCGCTTTTGGTTAAGGAACACACGCTGCTCAATATATTCCAACTGCGGTCTGACCAATGCCTTACAAAGACTCAGCATTACATCCTTGTTTTCCTTTTCCAGTTCTCTCGAAATGTAAACTGTCACTGCGTTTCCCTTCGTTAATACTGAGCCAACCTGCAAGTTGATCTTTCGGGAATCCTGTACCAGGTCTCCCGCTTCCTTCTACACATCTGTTTTCTGAACATGCTCGCCGTTTAGAAAATAGACCACGCCTTTATAGCTTCTGCCTAAGTGAATGACCATACACTTCCCAATATAATTTTACATCTCTCTCCTAATCAGTTCAGTTCCTTCTGCCAAGGTCCTGCTGATTAATACTCACACAACATAACCATCAACCTATATTTATACCATTTGCAAACTGGCCAGAAAACTATCAATCCCCTTATTCAGATTATTGACATATAACGTGAAAATAAGTGGTCCAAACAACTACTGGTCACCGGCAGCCGACAAGAAAAACGCTCCACTTAATTCCACTCGCTGCCTCCGGCCATTCAGCCAATCTTCGATCCATGCTAGTATAACTCCCGTAAGACCATCGGCTCTCCTCTTGTTAAGAAACCTCAAGAGTTGCACCCTGTGACATTCCTTCTGATTTTCTAGGCCAGCAACATCCACTGACCCTTCTCCATTTATCCTGTCTGTTATTTCCTCGAGGAATTCCAACAGATTTGTCAAGCTAAATTTCCCCTGAGGAACACCATGCTGACTTTGCCCTATTTTAATATGTGCCTCGAAGTGCCCCGAAACTTCATCCTTAATAATGGACAACATCGTCCTAAACACAGAAGAAGACTAACGGGCCTAACATTTCCTGTAACACAGATAAAAGTTGCTGGTGAACGCAGCAGGCCAGGCAGCATCTCTAGGAAGAGGTGCAGTCGACGTTTCAGGCCGAGACCCTTCGTCAGGACTAACTGAAGGAAGAGCTAGTAAGAGATTTGAAAGTGGGAGGGGAAGAGGGAGATCCAAAATCATAGGAGAAGACAGGAGGTGGAGGGATGGAGCCAAGAGCTGGACAGGTGATTGGCAAAAGAGATATGAGAGGATAATGGGACAGGAGGCCTAGGCAGAAAGAAAAGGGGGATTGGGGGAAACAGAGGATGGGCAAGGAGTACAGTGAGGGGGACAGAGGGAGAAAAAGGAGAGTGAGAGAAAGAATGTGTGTATAAAAATAAATAACGGATGGGGTTAGAGGGGGAGATGGAGTATTAGCGGAAGTTAGAGAAGTCAATGTTCATGCCATTAGGTTGGAGGCTTCACGGACAGAATATAAGGTGTTGTTCCTCCAACCTGAGTGTGGCTTCATCTTGACAGTAGAGGAGGGCGTCGATAGACATATCGGAATGGGAATGGGATGTGGAATTAAAATGTGTGGCTGAATGGGAATGGGAATAAAATTTCTTGTCTTTTGTTTCTCTCCCTTTAAAGAGTGGAGAGACATTTCCAATTTTCCAGTTCTCCTGAACTGTTCCAAAGTCTGCTGCTCCTTGAACGATCAGTACAAATGCGCCTACAGGGGAAAATGTGTGAGTGTCACTATAAGTTGCGATGTTTATCAGTTTCCCCATTCAGCCTCCGTCTCTTCGCAACGATGAAGGGCGGATGGAGGTGCATGCGGAAATTCTGAACTGGGAGTTGAGCGCACAGATCCCGAAGCAGGTGATTTTCAAACCTTCCTGCAGAACACGCGTCAGAAACGTTTAAACACAGCGCGGTGTCGATTAATACTCGAGTGTACCGAACTGATATCAAAGACAGATCGAGCGGAGTATGTTCTCATCATCCGATTCCGGAGACAGCAGAAGAGCGGCACAACGTCCGGACCGAGTAAGTGAAATGCATCAACCGCGGCCACGCAGGCGAGGAATCTACAAGTAAAACACAAACTGAAGGAATTTCCATACAGCGCATGAATACTGTGGGCGGCACCGATTAAACCGCGATTTCCCCACCCATCTGTCTCTTTACTTCCGATGTACGGTTTTATGTTTTCTCCCTTCCATTCTGCTGATACCTCCGGATACATTTTGACTGACATTTCTGCAACTTCAGTGATACATATTTTATATCGACTGTGGGCAGATTGGAACATCAGTGGTAAGTCCGCCATCAAGACATTGAATAATGTACTTAACAGTGGCCGGTTTGATGAGGATAGCTGACCCTTATGTTTTAATAATGTAATAGAGGTAACAGGGTGCCGAGGGAACATCGGGAGCTATGTGTTGAGTCACAGGGTAAAGTGTATACCGAAATATAAACTTATTCGTGACGTTAACGACGAAGGAAAGAAAAAACATCACTGGTTAATTACTCATCTGCATGCACGCGTGGGATATTCCGTAAGTAGTTACATGTTGCATCAATACTCAGCAAGACCGACATATTAAAATATAGTGACTATAACTCTATACCGATATACGATCTCGCATCATCATCTTGTCTCGAAACAAAACGGTTCCCAATTCCCTTGCTCTGTAGATTATGCACGAGATTTTTGACCATTCCTTTTCAATTTCCCGCAGGGGTATTCCCATGATAATAAATGTAAATACGAACGTAAAAGTTTGCGGGATCTTTGAGATCACATGCCTCCTAAATCCTGGAGCCTAAAGAGTGTTTCTGTCCAGGATTGAACTGGAGACCTTTCGCGTGTAAAGCGAACGTGATAACCACTACACCACAGAAACGCTGCCAGGAGCTCAATGTTCTACGCTATTGAGCACTGACCAGACATCCTGCACCTCCGACTCTCTATTTATTCATCCTGCTCTTAAGGACAATTTTTTTCTGCCCGCAAGCAATAGAAAACGAAATTTTGCCCACTCTTCGTTCCCACTTCAGGAACAAGGGCCAACTTTATAGGGCATATTTATTAAATTCACGACGAATTTGCTGTGATATTTTGGTCAGGGCGCAACATCCAACAACACCCGACCGTACCTCTTCCTAGAGATGCTGCCTGGCCTGCTGCGTTCACCAACAACTTTTATGTGTGTTGCAACAAAAAACGTATCGGCCGCTGCAGTGTCCTTCAGTCACCACATGGTGGCTCCCCGCCTCTCAAGGATAATTCAACTGTAATTTTGACATTTCTCGCTATAGATTAGTTTTTCGCCAGTCTTCGCCAATCTTCCGTTCTCGTCACTCTCGCCAGAACGTTAATTGAAGGAAATAATTCATAGACAACGGAAATAGTGAAAACAAGAGGAAATAGCATCTGTAGAGTCAAAACCAATGTCTTTAGCCCCGCCTAGTGCACAAGCGAGCTATTATTAAACACACAATCACACTAATGTTTCATTAATACCATCTTAATCTTCATTTTCCAAACTGTTCCGTCGTATTTGAACCAGACCCAGTCATCTGCGGATAATTAAACAACCTCTTTTGGATGGAAAATTATATTAATCACAATAACCATCAGGAAGCGAGCCCCGTGTGACAGGAGAGCGGGAATGTGAGCATTTTACAGCAGTGTTGAGTCGGTCACATCAGAGGTCGCAGGTCACAGAGAGCCTGAAGGATCTGATAATCGGCATGTCAGTAGATTTGGTGGAGGGCTCCATTCTTTAACAGCAGCTTGGTAAAGCAAGTCAGAAATCGGATTACACTGGACATGGAAGAACTGATTTATAATTCTGTTCCAGAATGGAATCGTCTCAACTGCAGGTTTCAATAGTTTAGTGTGAAAAGTAACCAAGGAATTGCCCATTTCCGGACCTTTCAGTTTTCATTCCGTGCGCTCACCTTGTATTGTAACGACAGCCGCAATGACATGGATAATTCCTCCAGTTTAACCCCATGTCAGGGTGCTGGAAGGTGGAGTTTGATACTGTCCTCCAAGCATTTGCGGCGCGGCGCGTATGCTGGGTACATCGCATGTCGCGCGGTTTCACTGGGTAACTGATAGCTTGCATATCGGCCGGGACTCCACCTTTGATTTAATGTCATGTACAGCAGGAACAAATCCATGCGGGGTTTTATCGGGATTATGGACAGTATATTGTTTTAATTTACGCTGGCAGATCAGTGCGCATATTTATTACGTGAGTGAGACGTGAACATGACTCCGTTCAATGCAGAGGTAATTTTAGCAACGTGGAGAAACTGTAATGGTGTTTCTATCGCATGTTTCAATGAGGGACGGACTTTGGTGGGCAGAGAGATTCTCTCCTCGACCTGTTCTTTTACGCTGGGTTAACCTATGTAAAGAACAGATTGGCTTCAATGATGAGAGCTCCGGCCAGTCTGTTTGGAGAGTGGATGGTCAGCTCTTTCCAAAATTAATTACAACATGAGGACTCCACTTGTAAAAAACAATCTACATTCAATTTAGTGACACAATCTTAGCCACTGTTTTACTGCGCTGGGGTGGAAGGAGAATCGATGTACGGGATCATCAGGGGTATGAGAGATTTCTGTTACAACTGCAGGATGGTGAATGTCGGTTGCGACCATCCGCCCAACGACAGCTTCTCGAAAAAGCACAGGGGGACATTCGAGCCGTGGCTGTGTTGTGATTCGAAGCCCCTTCACTTTAAAGACTGGAGACAGAAACCTCTCGGCTACAGTACCCGTGAGCAGATTACATGATGATCTGAAATTGATTGCACACGGTCCATGTATTGAAGTTCCCAACAGAAAAAAAAACACGCATGGAAAGCAGTGAAAACCAGCTGGAAAAGTGACAGGTAGTGGCAGTTGTCAGCAAGAGGGATAGATGGGGGCGGGGGGGGTGGTGGTGGCAGGGTGAGCGCAAATGGAAATTATGAAGTAAGGTAACCCGAATATAACACTCTGACGGTCACTTGCGATCGTAAAAAGTAGGTCCTGTGTCTCTGGGAATCATTTTGTGTCTTAAGACTGCCAATGCGAGTAATCTTTGCATTTGGTCAGCCACGTGGGAATTAATGGAGACTTACTTTGCTTTCTTCGGGTTGCTGGTCCGAGGTGTTCGAAGGCGGTGGTGTAGACAGCGTCTCTGAAGGCCGTCCACTGTTCCTCAACGCTGGTCCCGTCATCCTGTGGTGTGTCTGGCAGTCTGCCTTCAAGGTCATCGACGAGTTCTTCTGCAACCCTGCTACTTTTCAACACGGGTATACTTGTTTTTCCTCCGTAACAGTGCATTAGAGATGAATGATGGATTATGGCAATAAGGAAAATGCCGAGGAAACTGCGGTCTCTCCAAATGCGTCACGCGCAACCTGGTGGCGATGGCTGCGGCCGATCTAATGGTGGTGATTATTGAAGTCTTGTCCTACCAGATTGTTCAAGAATACAGACTTTACACAGCCCGGGACAGCGCTCCGTACTGCCTTGCCCACTATGTCCTGTATTACGTGGCCGTTGAATGCTCCGTCTGGTTTACGGTCGCTTTCACTCTCGATCGCTTTGTGGCCTTTTGCTCCGCTAAATTTAAAACAAAGTACTGCATCACCAAAATTGCGAATTTGGTGATTACCGTAGTATCTATAGGGATCTGTTTTAAAAAAATATTCCATTTTATTTCCTCGACATGGAAAAAGCAACGTTGGACGTGAGGGGTAACTGGGTCTGTTTCAACAGACCAGTACTTCCTTTCTTGCCATCGTTTGAGGGGTTTTATTGGGTGGACCGTCTGTTGAATCCGCTACTTCCATTCTTCCTCATTTTGACCCGCAATGCTCTGACCGTCAGACAGATACTGGCGGCGAGCAGAGTCCGCAGGGGACTCAAGGGACGGGGAAATTGCGGGAAACAGTGAGATCCGGAGATGGAGAGTCGGAGACAATCCATCAGTCTGCTCTTCAGCCTGTCGGCGAGTTTCCTTCTCTGTTGGGCGACAAGCACTCTGGTCTTCATTCTCATGCGATGCCTCTACACAGACCTGGAAATGTCCATTCGGCTTTCTCAGGCACAGTTTTGGGGTTCTGTGATTCAGAATTTCAGCAGCTGCACGAATACATTTATTTACGGAGTGACTCAGACAAAATTCAGAGAGCAGTTGAAAGTTCTTCTGCTCTCCCCGGCTATTTTATTTTTGAAATGGTTTAGAAGTCTGCACCGCTCAGATGAAAGGGTCAAATAACTTTCCAATTTCGAAAATGAATCCTTACCTGCTCTGTAAGCATATTAATGAATTGAACTCCTGAAAGTGTTGATATTTCCAACAGTTCTGCTTTTCCTTTATTTCTGCTATAGATTGGAGAGTTTGGTTATTTCCCTTCTGTAAAATTTATTTTGCCTTGCACATTATATCACTCTAATATCCGGCATTAAAAACACACAGGTCCATTGTCGAAGTGTCCAGTATCTAAAACTTCGGAGAGATCTGGCCGTCATTGTCAATCCCGGCACCCATTCTCTTTCTCGCTTTTTCGGAGTTTTTCCTTTCTATAAAGTTCCGGTTTGCCGACTATACCAGCATATTGCTGGGAGATTTAGTACTTCTCACAACACGCTGGAGGAACTCAGCAGGTCGGCCAACATCTGTGGAAACGATGAGTCGACGTTTCGGGCCGGAACCCTTCGTCAGGTCTCATCGTTTCCACGGATGCTGCCCGACCTGCTGAGTTCCTCCAGCGTGTTGTGAGTGTTGCTTTGACCCCAGCATCTGCAGATTATTTTGTGTTTGAGATTTAGTACTTGTTCTCTCTGCGGTTGAAGCTTTCTAGTTTCAGCAAACGACGAAGCCCACTGTGCGGATGAGATATGATTTTGCTTCGGCCCAACTTGTCTATAATTTGACAACACATCGGGACACATTTCCCATTGGCATGTGTTACTCCAACTATTCTGGAAGGCGGCAGTCATGCGTCATTTATTGTTATGAAGATGCCTAGTTTTCATCTTTGACATTATCTTCGGTAGGACTAATATGTGCCTGTAAAATTTGCTTCAGAAAGGTCGTTTACAGTATTAAATTTTATTATTCATGTTGTCTTCTTATCATGAGAATCAAACAATAAACTTACAACATAAACGCTAAGAGCGTTTTCTATCCGTTATATGGATAATTTGTAGAGAGGAGTTAGATTATCCCTGGAAGATGGGAAGCTGCGATAGAATCTGCCAGGATGAGATAGAGGTTTGAAGGGCAGAGCCAAATGCTAAGAACTTTGGCTTTCAGTTACACTCAAGATTTGGAGAGAGGCACATACAGTAGATTATCCTTGGAAGAGAGAAGATGTGGGGAATCTGCCAGGATGGCATGAGAATTTGGAAGGCAGAGTCAAAGTAGGTGTATGGACTGTGGACGGTCAGTACCGGAAGAATACAATGAATGTGTCTCGAATAATTTAACCGAGAATGAAAACACATTCTACACAGAGGATGGAAATGCAGAGAAGGGACTCGATTTGCATTCACTTGGACAATTTGAACAAGGTTGTTAAATACAAATCGCTTCTCAGTAACACGGGAGATTCCTTCAATGAAGCAGAAGAGGCGGAAGCTAATGCAATGAGACAGTTACTGTCTTCCCAAAGCTGCTAGATAATTGGGTTGCCATAAAGATTTGATACCGTGCAATAACAGGGACTGAGACTCTGCAGAAACAAGCGCTGAAATGTTGCTGTTTCTCTGGACCGGTAAGAGATTTACACTGGACTTCTTCAGATGTCAGCAGCATTTGCAATGGTTATAATCATTAGTGAAAGCGGGAAAACTTTGGGAGACCATAACCGTGATACAGAGGAAGGTTAATGGGAAATATAACAGATGAAATTAAATACTGAAGATCGTGGCTCCAAATAATAAAACACGGCTCTTGCACGACACTCTCGTACTGACTATGCGTAGCTACAGATACTGATCTTCAGAATCTCTTAGCCCCCACAGACACCACAACTCCTCTCTAAACTCTTCCAATCATCCAGCGCCTTCCGTACGATCTGTACCCACATCTCTCCACAAGCCCCCACCAGTGACCATTCCCCCTCACCTCGCCTGCTCATTAAACACGCCCTTTCTCCACTACCTCCCAATAAACATACGTCTCCCCAAATAACCAGTCCGAATGAGCCCAGTCCTCCGACACAGAAACCCACCGAGTCTGTTCCATCACCACGGGTCCTTCACACTGAAATCACCGACATCCACACCCACGTTTTACACACATCCAAAATCGACACACCACCTCACTGAACCCTGTATCTGAATCTTCCTCCTCACCATCGACATCCGGCAATGGCTCTGATCCTTCCCATCAGCTTGTGCCAGTGGGTGATCTACCCTCAGATTAATGGACAGGCTGAGAGGACGAACCCGGACCTGGAGCCAACCCTTCTCTGCCTTCTGTCCAGTAATCTGCCCTCTTGGAGTAACCATTTAATCCGGGCCGAGTTCGCCCACAACACCCTTCGGCATTCACCATTGGGTATGACCCCATTCAAATGTCAAATTGAGTTTATGCTCGCTCTGTCTCCTGATCAGGAATTAGATGTCGGGCTCCGCTTCACTGAATAATTTGTTCAAAGGTGTCTCAGTGGGAAAAGACTCTGAAAGAAAGTTCAGACCGGCAGCAGGCCGAGGCCAACAGACTAAGTTTCAATATTGATAAGCGGGTCTCCGTTCAACGAAAGATCATTGGCTCAAACTGGAATCGCGGAAACTCGCCCCTCACTTTATCGGTCTCTCGAAAGTCATGAGGAAAACTGTCCCGGCAACATACGCATCACATCTTCCTCGTTCTCTAAGGATTCATCCTACCTTACACGTTCGGGATCTAAATGTTTATGTTGACCATACTTGGCTCCAAGTTGGAAGCCCCACATATCTCTCCCTGCCACTCCCCGCACCCCTCACCACCAAGGACCATCAGCGGTGAATCAGTCTGCACAGCCCATGGACTGCTTCATTCACGGAAATTAAAGGGACAACTACAACATTTGGTAGTTTAGGATGGATATGGTCTGGAGGAACCAAGGATGTTTTGGATCCTGTCCTTAATTCAGAATTCCAAAGGACATTCCGGACAGTACTGGGCCGTCAGATGTCGGCCATAGTGGGACGGGATCTGTCGCAACCTCGGGTCGCGGTAGAGTATTCACAGGTCTCTGTTTTTTTTTCAGCTGTTTTTGCTGTGGCCTCCAAGTTTTATTATTTATAGTTACTGTATAATGTACTGTTGCACTTCGGCTATTTTTATGTGCTAGAGTTGTGTCTTCCATGATTCAACGTTGCAAACATTCGTAGATACTTCGAATTAATTCTCCTTTAGACTTTGCAGGAATCCAATTCAGTGTCCTTGGACTTTTGACTCTCCTCAGCTTGGTTACCTGTAAACTTGTCCGCAGTCTGGGCACGGATTCCTTCGTGCCCTGGAGTATATCTAAAGTGGCAGTGCTAGTCCCTCGGGGCTCGGTCGGCCTGATCCTTGCCCAATGAAATTCTGGCCGAGTTATCCAGTGTCCTGTAAGTTCTACTGTTTTGTTCTCCCCCCCCCTCTCTCTCTCTCTCTCTCTCTCTCTCTATCTCTCTCTCTCTCTCTGTTTTGTTAATACAATTCCCAGCTTTGTTGAACTGTTTGACCCTGCGATTGACACAGCGTGACAACATCCTTCATTATGTCCAAAACTCCAGCAGATTCGCACCGGGAAGCGGCCGTTTACCTGCACCGTGTGCACGAAGAGACTCATTCAGTTAACCAACCCTGTGATGCTCCGGTGAGTTCAGAATAAATAGAGGCCTCATTTCTGTCTGGAGTGATCAAAGAGTTTTACTCATCATGCCAGCTGCTGCAGCACCAGCAACTTTACATCGGGGAGGAAATTCAAATCAGCTCTTTGTCAAATGTTTAACCATCTCGGTGACTGAAGGCAGCTGCAGGTTCATGAGGGGCTGTTACTGTCAGATTCTGCAGTTCTTGCGGCTGCTCATCGCACCCAGGACTGAACCCTGGTCACTGAGCATTGGAGGAGTCTGTTCTCCTGATGTTAGCCTTAAATTAGACTGCTGTTTAATATCGTGGATCTGTGAAAGATAAATCCCATTTCGCAAATACTTACTGTCTCTATCACCCTCACAATGTAAACTACAGAGGCCACTCAGCCCATATGGTCACTGCCCATGTTTCTCTTCCATATCATCTTTACGAAAGTTCACTTTACGCCACTTCGCTTTTACGAAAGGCCTACATTAGTACCTGTTTTCGCTAACCGAAAGAAATTCGAAGTGGATTTTCGCTCTTACGACAAAAGGCGAACACCGAAAATAGCGTTCAGCGTTTGTTTTGCAGCGATCCGTTATAGAGGCAGCACGCACCCCGAGCAGCGCCGCCAAGCGCCTTCCCCGGGAACTACACTCAGCATCAAGCCGGCATAGCTGAGAAAAGTTTCTGTGAGCATTTGTGCATGATCTCGATTTATTTTGTGCATCCATTAGCAAGATTTGTCCAAAGATATCGGAAAAGCCTAAGAGAGCTCGTAAGGGTGTTACGCTTTGCGGAAAACTGGACGTAATTAAGCGTTTCGATCGTGGTGAACGAAATAAAGACATCGTGCATCCAGTAGTGGCTGGAAATGTTTGTTCACATCTGTGCGTCCTTCGGAAACGACAGACGTAACTCTGGGCAAATTTTCATAGTTCTGGATATAACGACAGTAGTAACTCTGAAAAATCCTTTTCCAGCAGATTCCTGTCCCTTAGACGCCGTGCCTCATTCTCTTCCGCCATTAGAACCTGATGCTGTGAAGTAAGGTCCGAGAAACGGCGGCACGGCCCGCTTTAAACTTGTGTTTACACCGAGAAACACCGCCATGACCGTGAAGCCTTGCGCGGGCAGGTGAGTGCGCATGCGTGCAGATACAGATTACCTCCACCACAACCCCCCCCCCCCCCCACACACACACATCTTCCCGATTCTGGTAAGTGAAACTACACTGTGCATACATTATTTCTACTTTATATAAGCTGTGTATTTATCATATCATTTCTGCTTTTATATATATGTTAGTGTTATTTTCGGTTATATGTGCTATTTTGTATGATTCGGTAGGTTATTTTTTGGGGCTGGGAACGCTCAATTTTTCCCATATAAATTAATGGTAATTGCTTCTTCGCTTTACGCCATTTTGGCTTATGAAAGGTTTCACAGGAACGCTCTACTTTCGGATAGCGGGGGAAACTATCCCTGCCGTTCAGCTCTCACTCTTCCTGTGATGACAGGTTGCAACAAGTCACCACTCCGTGAGAGAAGAAATTTCCCTTGAATTTCATAGAATCAGAGAAATGTACAGCATAATATTGCTCCAACATTTTGTGTGTGTGTATATGGTGTCTACATGTCTAGCAACTGCTTTGCTGTGCTCTGCTGGGGGAGAAGCTGACAGCGATGCAGGTGGATGCTTCCCTGGTATCATGGATTCTTGATTACCTGACTGGCAGACCACAGTACGTGTGCTTGCAACACTGTGTGTCCGACAGAGTGATCAGCAGCACTGGGGCTCCACAGGGGACTGTCTTGTCTCCCTTTCTCTTCACCATTTACACCTCGGACTTCAACTACTACACAGAGTCTTGTCATCTTCAGAAGTTTTCAGATGACTCTGCCATAGTTGGATGCATCAGCAAGGGAGGTAAGGCTGAGTACAGGGCTATGGTAGGAAACTCTGTCACATGATGCGAGCAGAATTATCTGCAGCTTAATGTGAAAAAGACTAAGGAGCTGGTAATAGACCTGAGGAGAGCTAAGATACCGGTGACCCCTGTTTCCATCCAGGGGGTCAGTGTGGACATAGTGGAGGATTGCAAATACCTGGGGGTACGAATTGACAATAAACTGGACTGGTCAAAGAACACTGAGGCTGTCTACAAAAAGGGTCAGAGCCGTCTCTATTTCCTGAGGAGACTGAGGTCCTTTAACATCTGCCGGACGATGCTGAGGATGTTCTACGAGTCTGCGGTGGCCAGTGCTATCATGTTTGCGGTTGTGTACTGGGGCAGCAGGCTGAGGGTAGCAGACACCAACAGAATCAACTCATTCGTAAACTCATTCGTAAGGCCAGTGATGTTGTGGGGATGGAACTGGACTCTCTCACGGTGGTGTCTGAAAAAAGGATGCTGTCTAAGTTGCATGCCATCTTGGTCAATGTCTCCCATCCACTACATAACGTACTGGGTGGGCACAGGAGTACATTCAGCCAGAGACTCATTCCACCGAGATGCAGCACAGACCGTCATAGGAAGTCATTCCTGCCTGTGGCCATCAAACTTTACAACTCCTCCCTTGGAGGGTCACACACCCTGAGCCAATAGGCTGGTCCTGGATTTATTTCATAATTTACTGGCATAATTTACATATTACTGTTTAACTATTTATGGTTCTATTACTGTTTATTATTTATAGTGCAACTGTAACGAAAACCAATTTCCCCCGGGATCAATAAAGTATGACTATGACTATGACTATCTCTTGTTTTTTTATATATATCTGCATTGTAAGAGGGTTTTGCTTTGGCACGAAATACGGGGAATGCCTGTTGATATTCAGTATATTGTTTATGGGAGCTGTTCTTCATTAAATCAGCTGCTGAGTTTTTTACATAAAAACACTGATCCATGGACATGGAACCGGTGCTTGCAGAAACTTTTAATGGTACTGTGATCACCCAAAAGCCCAGCGTTAAAATTTCCCCGGCGCCGACTCACCGATTAAATGCGCAGGCGCAGGGTGGCTGATGTCCCTGAATATCACGCATGCGCGGATTACACAAACGACCTCATTGGTTTCGTATGTAGGTAAGAGTTTATCTCCGCGCAGACTTTAAAAACACCAATTTAGGAACGATTACTGTGAGTTCCGGACACCGTGGTCTGCAATCCCGGGACAGCTCTGCTCTCTTTCCTCTCTCTCAGCCCCACGATCCGTACACGCGTCCCGGGGAGCTTCCGGCTGATGACGGAATGGGAATCGATGGATCTCTCAGGCAGAGCTGAGCTCCAGCTGTCTAAATGCAAGGATTCGGAACTCGGAGAAAGGAAACAAAATCTTTTACATCACCAGTTGATAAAATCACCTTTGTTCTACCTCCATTCACAAACAAGAGAAAATCGACAGATGTTGGAAATCCAAGCAACACACACAAAATACTGGAGGAATTCAGCATTAGTACTCTTTCCATAGATGCTGCCTGCCCTGCTGAGTTCCTCCAGCATTTTGTGTGTGTTACTTATTGTACCTCCTCTTGTTCTGGACCTTTCTACACGTGAGAACATGTTTTGACCCATTCTGTCTGGGTACATAATGATATCAAACTCCTTTGCCCTGAGCAACAAGTAGATTTCACATCACAAATGTGCCAGACTCCAATGAGACAGACCACTGCCCTTCCCTTCATACTTACTGGCATTGCCATCAATGAGTTCACCAACATCAGTCACGTGGGGGACGGTTCAGGGGAGATGTTTATGTACAATACAGAAACTGTTGTTCCTTGTGTGTATTATGGCAATGCAGAAGTTGCTATGTTCTGTGTTCTATGTTGTACAGCGAAACAACATTGGCTGTTCTCCAATCTGCTGGTATCTACCCCTGTCACTAAGGATGATTTAATTATCTCTGCTAGGGCCCTGACAATTTCTGCACTTGCCTCCCATAGGGTCCGAAGGAGTACCTTCTCATGCCCTGGAGATTTATCCACCCTAATCTGCCTCAGGATAACAAACATCTCCTCTTCTTTAATCTGTACAGGGCCCACAATGTTAATGCCGCTTTCCCACACTTCCATAGACTCTGTGTCTGTCTCCCGAGTAAACAGAAATGAAAAAAAAAATATTTACGGTCTCACCCATCTCCTTTGCTTCCACACAAGAATTGCAATTCTCATCTTCCAGAGGACCAACTTTGTCCCTTGCAATCCTTTTGTTTTTAATATATCCATTAGGATTATGCTTCATCTTTTCTGCAAGGGTAACCTCATGCCTTCTTTTAGCCATCCAGATTTATTTCTCATGTGTTCTCTTGCATTTCTTATACTCCATAAGAACCTACCTGCCTATCCCTGTTCTGCAACTCCATTTTGTGCTTCACCAGGGTCTTAATATTTCTTGCAAACCAAGGTTCCATACAGTTTCTATCTTTACCTTTTATTCTGACAAGTACATACCCACTTAGTACTTTCAAAATTTCACTTTGAAGGCCTCACATTTACCAAGCAGACCTTTGCCATAAAGCAGCCTGTCCCAGTCCACAGTTGCCAGATCCTAGTGTCATAATTCCAAGTGTTGATCCATGGCCTGAACACATCCGCCTTTCCTATGCAGCTCCTTGTATTGAAATATATAGGGTTCAGCATATTCACTGCACCATGCTCAACTTCTTCATTCCTGACTTTGTCTGAGTCTGAACAACAACTGTCTCCACAACCCCTCTACTATCTGTTCTGTTATTCAGGCTCCCATTCCCCCTGCAACTTTAGTTTAACCCCCCCCCTTACCCCCACCTCCCACCATGCAGCTCTATCACCTCTTTGGCTTTGATCTGCCAGGTCAATAAAAAGGAGGTGCATACCAGGTACAGGTAGATAGGAACAAATAGAAATACAGGAAATTCAAGTGAACACTTATGAAAGAAATAAAAGAAGGCATGAGGTTGCCCCAGCAGACAAAGTGAAGGAGAATCTTCAGGGATTCTGCAGATATGTGAAGAGTAAAAAGTTTGCAAGGGAAAAAAATAATCCTCTGGAAGATCAGAATGGTAATCCATATGAGGAGACAAGATAGATGAAGGAGTTTTTTTCTGCATCTATATTTACTCAGAAGACAGACACAGAGTCTATAGAAGTGAGGCAAAGCAGCATCAACTTCATGGACCCAGTACAGATTACAGAGGTGGAGGTGTTTGTTGTCTTAAGTCAAATTACCATGGATAAACCCCCAGGGCCTGACAAGTGATTCCCTAGGACCCTGCGGCAGACAAGTGCAGAAGTTGTCGGGGCCTAAGCACAGATATTTTAATCATCCTCAGTGACAGGTGAGGGACTGGAGGATTGGAGGACAGCCAATGTTGTCCCGCTGTTCAAGAAAGGCTCTAAAAATAAACGAGGAAATCTTACATTGGTGAGCTTGACATCAGTAGGGGAAAAGTTATTGGAACGTATGTGCAGGAACCGGATATATAAATATTTGGATAAACCTGGACTGATTAAGGATAGACAGCATGGCTTTGTGCACGGTAGTTCATGTCTAACCAATCTTACAGAGTTTCTCAAGGAAGTTATCAGGAAAGTGGATGAAGGCAAGGCATTGGATGTTGTCTACATGGACTTTAGCAAAGCACTTGACAAAATTTCTTATGGGAGATTGATCTAGAAGGTTCAGTCACTCAGCATTCAAGATGAGATAGTAAACTGCATGAGACACTGCCTTTGGGAGAAGCCAGACTGTGGTAGCAGATGGTTGCCTCTCTGACTGGAAGCCTGTGACTAGTGGTGTGCCACAGGGATCAGTTGGATCTGTTGTTGTTTGTCATCTATATCAGTAATCTGGATGATAGTGTGGTTAACTGGATCAGCAATTTTGTGGATGACACCAAGAGTGGTGGTGTAGTAGACAGCGAGGAAGACTATCATGGCTTGTGGTGCGATCTGGACCAGCTGGAAAAATGGGTTGAGAAACGGAAAATGGAATTTAATGGAGACAAGTGTGAGGTGTTGCGCTTTGGTAGGACCTGGACGGGTAGGGCACTGAGGAGTGCTGTAGAAGGAAGGGATCTGGTGATACAGGTCCATATTTCACTGAAAGTGGTGTCACAGTTAGATAGGGACAGAAAGAAAGATTTTGGCACATTGACCTTCATAAACCAAAGTACTGACAACAATAGATGGATGTTATGCTGACTTGTATAAGGCATTCTTGAAGCCTAATTTGGAGTATTGTTTGCAGTTTTGGTCACCTACCTACATAAAAGATGTAAAAGAGTTTGAAAGAGTACAGAGAAAATTCACAACGATGTTGCCAGGTCTGGAGGACTTGGGTTATAAGGAAAGATTGAACAGGTCAGGACTTTATTCCCTGGAATGTAGAAAATTGAGGGGAGATTTGATTGTGACAGAGGGGCATAGATAGGGTAAGTGCAAGCTGGTTTTCTCCACTGAGATTGGGTGGGGCTACAACCAGAGGTTAAGGGTGAAAGGTGAAACGTTAAGGGACCATGAGGGGAAACTTCTTCACACAGACCGTCATCCAGGTGTAGAATGAGCAGCCAGCACAACCGGTGCCGTCGAGCTCGATTTCAACATTTAAGAGGTTTGTATAGGTACCTGAATGGTCGGGGTATGGGAGTGGGCAGTTTAAATAGTTCAGCACAAACTAGATGGCCCAAAGGACCTGTTTCTGTGTTGTACTTTTCTATGACTATGATAAGAATCTGAAATAAAACTAATATTCACTCTAAGTCCTTTCAACAGCTGTGCGGACCAACCATTCATCTCAGCAGGAAATGTTTATATGGTGTTAAACTGTGGCATTTTAAATTAACAGTACATAAAAGAAAATCCCAGCTGCATGTCAACAAAGGCTATTTGTGTGAGAGTGTTTCAGTTACTGTGTGGCCAGGCACCCATGCAGCTCAGCGGGAACAGGGAATAATACCAATGGAGAGAGTCAGACTGAGGCAGGTCACAGATTGGAGATGGCAGAAATGCCCTATTCTTATAGAGACAGGAGGAGCATCAGAGAGTTTGATGGTCATTCCAGATACCAGCACTGTGCCCAGTTAGAAGATGATTTCTCTCTCCTACTTGGGTTGAACCTCACTGTAACAGTGTGATAGCAGATCACACCTTGGCAACTAAAGTGATCTCATCTGAAATACTGTTCTTCACCCATTGATGGATTTCGTAAATCTTTTTACAGGTTAAAAACAAAAAGGAATTTATCTCCGGGAATCTTGAACGCAGCACGCCAGTTTTGCTGTCTCTGTCTAGATATTTGCGAAGTGGAACAAGGGATTCAATTGATCATCCTTCCTGCTCAGACTGTGGGGAGGGATTCACTCGGTCATCTGACCGACTGACATGCCCGTCGTTTACAACAGGGGAGAGGTCGTTTACCTGCTCAGATAGTGGGAATGGATTCACTCTGTCATCTCAATTGAACGTACACACTGGCCAAGGCCATTTATCTGTTCTGTGTGTGAGAAGGGATTCAATCGGTCTTCACACCTGTGGACACACCAGTCAGTTCACACTGGGCAGAGGCTGGTCATCTGCTGAATTTGTGGGGAAGGATTCACTCGGTCATCTGACCTCATGGCTCTCCAGCGAGTTCACACCGGAGAGAGACCATTCACCTGCTCAGACTGTGGGAAGGGATTTACTAAATCATCTCCCCTACTGAGACACCAGTTAGTTCACACTGGGGAGAGGGATTTCACCTGCTCTGATTGTGGGAAGAGATTCCCTCACTCTTCCACACTACAGAGACACCAGTCAGTTCACACTGGGGAGAGGCCGTTCACCTGCTCAGACTGTGGAAAGGCATTCACTCGATCATCCACCCTACAGAGACACCAGCGATATCACACAGGGGAGAGGCTATTCACATGCTCAGACTGTGGGAAAGGATTCACTTTATTATCTCACCTACTGATACACCAGTCAGTACACACCGGGGAGAGGCCGTTCACTTGCTCAGACTGTGGGAAGACATTCACTCAGTCATCCAACCTACAGAGTCACCAACAAGTTCACTCCGGGGAGAAGCCGTTCAGCTGCTCAGACTGTGGGAAGACATTCACTCAGTCATCCAACCTACAGAGTCACCAGCGAGTTCACACTGGAGAGAAGCCGTTCACCTGCTCAGACTGTGGGAAGGGATTCACTCGATCATCCACCCTATTGGCACACCAGTCAGTTCATACTGGGGAGTGGTGGTTCACCTGCTCAGAATGTGGGAAAGGATTCACTCAGTCATCTGAACTACTGGCACACCAGTCAATTCACAGTGGAGAGTGGCCATTCACCTGCTCAGACTGTGGGAAGAGATTCACTCAGTCATCCCACCTACAGAATCACCAGCGAGTTCACACTGGGGAGAGGCCGTTCACCTGCTGTGAATGTGGGAAGGGATTCACTCAGTCATCCCACCTACAGAATCACCAGCGAGTTCACACTGGGGAGAGGCCATTCACCTGCTCAGACTGTGGGAAGAGATTCACTCAGTCATCCCACCTACAGAATCACCAGCGAGTTCACACTGGGGAGAGGCCATTCACCTGCTGTGAATGTGGGAAGAGATTCACTCAGTCATCCCACCTACAGAATCACCAGCGAGTTCACACTGGGGAGAGGCCATTCACCTGCTGTGAATGTGGGAAGAGATTCACTCAGTCATCCCACCTACAGAATCACCAGCGAGTTCACACTGGGGAGAGGCCATTCACCTGCTGTGAATGTGGGAAGAGATTCACTCAGTCATCCCACCTACAGAATCACCAGCGAGTTCACACTGGGGAGAGGCCGTTCACCTGCTGTGAATGTGGGCAGGGATTCACACGATCATCTCATCTACTGAGACACCAGCGAGTTCACACTGAAGAGAGGCCTTCCACCTGCCCAGACAGTGGGAAGAGATTGTCTCAGCCATCTCCATCAAATGTGCATCATTGAGTTCACACTGGGAAGAGGCCGTTCACCTGCTGTGAATGTGGGAAGGAATTCACTCAGTAGTCTAACCTTGTGACACACTACCGGGTTCACACTGGGGAGAAAGTTTCAATAAGCTGCATGCCAGATATTTCTCCATCACTGTTGCTGAATGCAATTACGAGAGTGACTGTTGGTGCTGAACTCTGCAATTATTGCTGCTGCTCACCACACCCAGTTCTGCACCCTGGTCACTGGGCATGGGAGGAGTTTCTTCTGCTGCACATTCACCTTTAATGGGACTGGAATTTAATATTCAAATAGACAAATAATTCAGTTCTAGTTTAAGCTCTGTCTTTGGTACTTAGTCAATTTATAATTGAGAGTGGGGGAGATTCAAACAGGAGGACATGAGTTGAGAGTTCAAGGGCAAAAGTTTAGGAGTAACATGAGGGGGAACTTCTTTACTCAGAGAGTAGTAGCTGTGTGGAACGAGCTTCCAGCAGAGGTGGTTGAGACAGGTTTGATGCAGTCGTTTAAAGTTAAATTGGATAGCTATATGGACAGGGAAGGAATGGAGGATTATGGGCTGAGTGCAGGTCGGTGGGCAAGGTGAGAGTAAGAGTTTGGCATGGACTGGAAGGGCTGATATAGTTTCCATGCTGTAATTGTTATATGGTTATATAAAACATCTAGCATACAGTAGAGACTCACCTCAGGCCGGCTGGACCCTGCCAGTGATTCTGTTCCATGACAGTCCTTTTAAATCCTCCCCTGCTGTTCCCCTCTCACTCTCCCTGTGGTGATGGGTTCCAAACAGTCACCACTCTGTGGGTGAAGAGGTTTCCCTTGAATTCTATGCAGACTGAAGAAGTCGAGCTGACTGCAGTTCTGTCTGAGATGTTCTTCACCCCTCTAATCTCTGGGCTGAGGAGGAATGACATTGGAAGTTAACCTCCTTATTCAGGGCTCATTTCAGCATTATGGGTCATTTTCTCTGCTTCTAAAGGGTTACTGAAAACACCACTGTCCTCAAAAGACTGAAAGCAGAATGGGAAACCATCAGTTGGATGTTCAACGAAGCAGGATCAGAAACCAGAGGCGGGTCTGCACAGGGCAGAGCTTGGGGCTCTGGACGATGGTTGGGGTAAGAACGTATGATGAGGAGAAGGGAATCAGCAGCGGAGCGTGGCAATGAATGATAGAGTATCAACATTTGGAAGCTGATTGACAGAGAAAATAATTTGATTGTCTGACTGATGACACAAACAATACCTGTAGTGAGGCGCTACACTGGTTGAGGAACATACGTGTGTTCGGAACATTTTTATCTATTGAGGGAGTTGCTCCTGCTTGTTTATCCTGTAATATTATATCTGGATGTTTATTCTGGATTGCCCTAACTGTAATAATCTATTGATCATCTATAATTTCTAAAATTTTGTCTCTAAAGCTGGATCAGGCTTAAATGTGTGAGCCTTTATTAAGTTACAGTGGTCATTCGTGAGTTTGAAGCAAGATGTTGGTGAATGATATTTGCCATTTGATTGTACCTTTGTAAGTAATCAGATTGAGTTAAATTGCTGCAGGATCCTGGAATGTGTTGGATTGTGTCTGGTTTCTCTTGGCACTTTCTGCATTTATCACCTTGTTTGTTAGTCTTCTATGTATTTTTGATAATTTTTATGTTCACCACCCTGTCCTGTATTTCCGCAAGGAACCTCTCTTTCTGCAAAGACGTCTCCCACTTTGAGTTGGGCGTTCGATGCTTCCTTGACAAACATCTAGTCTGCTCAGATCATTAGTATGTCTCCCATGGAGGGTCATCCTCATTCCACTGGTTAACATTTCCTTCAAGTGATGATTCATTTTTCTGAGTTGGCCTCTCATTTAAGTTTTCTGGTGTGTGCTTCATATCACAATTGCATATGCTCGCATGGAGTGCCGAATCCTGCTTATTTTTGAAGAAAATATATACTTAAGAGTTTTATCGGACTGTTGTGTCAGTTTTTTTTTGTCTGTAATTCCTTCTCCTCCTTCTGTCCAAGGTATTGTTGATCGAAGTGTGTTGATCAATGTAAATACTGTTTTCTAAATTTGTCATTTCAGTCGTTTTTAATCTTTGTACATTTTCCAGATCAGAATTGGACCAAGGTATTTTTTCCTAATGAAGACGTTACTATGGGTATAGTGAAAGTGTTTATTCCCGTTGTTGTACTTGTTATACTATTGAGCTCTGCTTGGCAGATTTTCTTAGACTTGCAGTAAATTTTGTCAAAAGTTTTCACTATTTGACACTATTTTCTAATTTCTTGCTTGTTGATATTCCAGATACCTTGGTATCAAGCGTCCTGATGAGTGGTCTTGGCCTGAAACATTTATTCCCAACCAAGCCTGACTTGCTGAGCTTCTCCAGCACATTCTGTGTATTCCTTTAGATTTCCAGCATCTGCAGTATCTCCTCTGTCCCATATACTTGTATGTTTCTCAAAAGGATAGAGTTTGATAGATTCGTCATTGGCCAGGGAATGAAAAGATACAGGGAGAACGGAGGAGATTGGGGCTGAGAGGAAAATTAGATTAGCCATGATGAAATGCCGGAGCAAACTCAATGGGCCAAATAACCTAATTCTGCTCCAACATCTTATGGTCTTATGTTTCACATTCATCTCTCTTCTTCCTCTGCTATCCTCCTACATTTCTTACTCTGACATAACCTCTCTACCCCCAAAAATAACATGCCAATAATTCAAGAGTATTGGGAAAAGTGAGTATAGATGGTATTACTAAGGAAATAATGTGCTTTGGAAGCTGGACCAGCTGCGAGCACCCCAGTGTTCAGAAAGGGCTGGTTGAAGAGTTTGTGAAGGCATTGGAGTCATAGAACACTCTGCAGCCTTATCCCTCCATACCCCTTGCATCCATGAACCCATCCAAACTTCTCTTAAATGTTGAAATCGACCCTGCCACTTGCTCTGGCAGAGAATTCCATATTCTCACTGCCTCTGAGTGAAGAATTTCCCCTCCCCTCCCCATGTTTCTCTTAAAGAATGGGTAATAACCTTTCAAGAATCACTAGATCTGGGAACAGTTCTGGCGGACTAAAAAGTTGTAAATGGCACTCCATTCTTTAAGAAGGGAAGGAGGCGGAAGAAAGGAAATGATAGAACAGTTAGTCTGACCTCAGTGGTTGGAGTCCATTCAGGATGATTTTTCAGGGTACTTGGCATTGTACAATAAAATAGGCCTCAGCCAGCATGGTTTCCTTCAGGGGAAATCTTGTTTGGGTAATCTGTTGGAATTCTTCGATGAAATAACAGGCAGAATAGTCAAAGGAGAGACAGTGGATGTTGTTTGCTTGGATTTTCAGATGGTCTTCAACAAGATCTTGCACATGAAGCTGCTGAACAAGATCACAGCTCATGGCACTACAGGAAAGATACTACCATCGATCAAAGAGTCAGAACAATGCGAGCCTATTCTGTTTGCTGCCAGTAAATAATGGCATACCGCTGGGGTCAGTATTGAGACTGCTTCTTTTCCTGTTAGATATTGACGATTGGATGAGAGAATTGATGGCCTGGTGACCAACTTTGCAGTTGAAATGAAGGTTGGTGTCGAGCAGGTAGCTTAGAGTAAAGCGGATATCTGCAAAAGGACTCAGACAGATTTGGAGAACAGACAGTGAAGTGGCAGATGAAATACAGTGTACGGACTGTGGTCTACAGTCAGGGACGCACGTTCACTCAGCATAATGTTGCAGGAACATTATCAGCAAAACATTCAGATTCAATACGGGAATAACAGGAATTCTGCAGATGCTGGAAATTCAAGCAACACACATAAAAAAATTCTGGTGAACGCAGCAGGCCAGGCAGCATCTCTAGGAAGAGGTACAGTCGACGTTTCAGGCCGAGACCCTTCGTCGGGACCTCTTCCTAGAGTTAGTCCTGACGAAGGGTCTCGGCCTGAAACGTCGACTATACCTCTTCCTAGAGATGCTGCCTGGCCTGCTGCGTTCACCAGCAACTTTGATGTGTGTTGATCCAATACGGGTTTCATTTTGTTACAGACAACATTACCATGTTGGTACAACAAGTAAGGTACATTTCCACAGTGGTGGAGAAGTGTCCCGACACCCTCTCCATCTAAAAACCCTTCAAACCCCTACATCACACCCCATTTCTGTAAACCCCTCCAACACCGACAGCACTCGCCATACAGTATCTGTAAAACCATCCATCATCCACCCTGGTATATTCAGGCGACAGATGACCGGAGGAAGACACTGCCCGTGGCAAATGGCAGGGCTCATAAAGCACCCTCACACTTTCTCTGTAAATTTACCAACCTGCAAGGTTATCTTGACTAAACATCTTCCCACTTGACTCCTGTAAAGAAAATGCTGTTCTCTTTTCTCAGTTCCTTTGTCCCCGCCATATCTGTTCACAGGGTGAGATTTTCTTTTCCGGGGCACCAGAGATGGTCTCCTCCTTCAAAGAATTTGTTTCCCTTCCTCCACCATTGATGCTGATCTCAGTCCAATTAGTTCCATTTCTTGAAAATCCACCTTCACTCCATCTTATAGTCACCTTAACATTGACAAAGTCCCTCTTGTCCTCACCTGTAGCCCCATGAGCCTCCACATCCAAGGCATCACCCTCGGCAATTCTCTCACCTCCAACAAACAAACACACCTTTATCTCCACCCTCCCCCCGCCAACACTCTGCTTTCCAGAGAGATTTCCCTGTCCATTCGCCCCTCCCCACTAATCCCTTACTTGGAACGTGTCCTTCCAAGCGAGGGAAGTGCTACACCTTCCTATTTACCTCCTCCCTCAGCTCCATTCAGGATCATCATCAGCCCTTCCAGGTGAGGCAACACTGCCCCCGCGGGTCTGTTGGGTTCATCTACTGTATCCGGCGCTGCCAGTGCGGCCTCCCGTACATCAGTGAGACCCGATGTAGATTGGGAGACGGCTTTATCAAGCACATTCGTTCCGTCCGCAACGAACTGTATTTCCCGATGACTAACCATTTAAAATCCACGCTTCATCCCAATGTGACATGCCGGTTCATTGCTCTACTAACAAGATGAGGCCACTCTCTGGTTGGAGGATCAACACCTTATATTGCATCTGAGTCACCTCCAACTTGACGTCTTGAGCATCGATTACTTTAACTTCCACCTCAACCTTCTCCTTTCCATCTCCCATTCTGTCCTCCCTCCTCGCTTCTCCTCCACTGCCTCATATTTCTCTCTGGTGCCTCCTCTCCTGCCCTTTCTCCCATGATCCACTCTCCCATGCTGTCAGATTCCTACTTTTCAGCCCATCGCCTTTTCCAAGCAATTGTGTGCTTGTCGGCATCGAGAACAGAATTTTTATCAGTTTTAGCTGAGATAAAAAAATAATAAACATGCGATTCTACTGGAGTGAATGCAGAGGAGAGTCAACACACAATTTGATCGGATGGAAATTTATTAGAAATCAGGAAGTGAGATGTCATTATTTTCCTCGAACAATTTGCACTATTATGCATGAGTGCTGTGGTGTTAAATATTTATTTGTAAAATCTTTGTCTAATGCGACAGACAAGTGCAAGCTTTATTGTAAGTTCGTGTTAACTTTCTTTTCCATTTAATTTTTATGCAAAAGACTAAAGTAGGAAATGAGTGGCATTTTTGCCGATTTGGTCTTGAATGTCCCCAGAACCTGTCTTGCTTTCTCAGACCGAAAAGGGTCTGGCGGTGACGAGTGCGGGAATATGGTGGAAAGCTGAAAATAAAAGGTAGGATGAGTTTAATAATCGGTAGGAGTGGAGTCGCGGGGTGCGGGTGTCGGAGAGTCTGTTCCTGTGCTGTGTTTCTCTCGGGTACTAAACCAGATTTACTCTCCCCGCTGCCACGTTCTCTGATGACTGCCGGTTCTGTAGAGTCAAGATCGAAAACATTGCGACCGCCTCCGAGAAGAGCTCAGATATTTTTTTATTAATTAGTTGAATAATTGACGTGAGCGGATATTTTGCTGCGCTGATGAACTGCTCTCTGAACTTGGACTGCTTTACTCCATAAACAAACGTGTTTGTGCAACAACATAATATCATCAGCATGTCTCCGGTGTGTTGAAAAATGTGTTCAGAATCATTTTAATTATTTGTGTAGCCCCGCCTGGCCAGCCTCAGGGTCGCTCAGCTCGCCGTCGTCTGGGGAAACAGCCCTCAGCCCCGCCAAACTAGATGATTGGTTTGTGTGGATGCTGTGTGATGTACCCCACCCCACCCAAATAACAGACAATACACCAGATACGATTGAATGAATTACAGTTTTATAGATATTACTGGAACTATATAATTAATAGAGAATAAAATAAAAGGAAAATAGAAGGCGCCACACCTATGAAAGTTCAATCTCTTAGTGTACAAACAGTTGGAGCTCAGGACCCTCCTCCTTCACCCTGCGTCTCCCCTCGGACCACCTCGACCTGCCGCCTGGGACCAACAACGATGGTCGACTAGACGCTCCACACGCGTCCGTCTCCGTCTCCTCTCCTCGCCGAGCACCCTGGACCTCGGACTCCTGCGCGGGGTCTGACTCTGTTAGCGGACTCACAGCACCTTGTCCATCCTCTGTCTCTCTCTCCCGCCTTCTCCCAAAAACCCACATCACGGTAACAAACAGACACACAGAAAGAATAACATCTATCCCAATTGGTTTGTTCACCCTCTTATCTGTACGTAATCCAATCAAACTGCTAGCGGGAGGACTTTCTCAGCAGTTAACATAACAAAGAAGAAACGCCTTACACTCTTCCCCACCAAATAAAATTTATGTCCTCATGACATTAACAGAGTTCACCATTTCTCCTTATAAAACCCAACCCAGGTGCATAAAGCAGTGACATAACTTCCCAGGGTTGTAGAGATCACACCATTTTCTCCCGGCGCTGTATAAGTCAACCTCTCCAGGGGGTGCCTACTCCCTTGAGACCTCTGTACCTCCTCAGCTGACTCTTCCGGCTCAGACTCCACAAGTGACACCCTGGCCTACCTGTTGGACCCTCACCCTCACTGGGACCCCTCAGCACCTGTGAGCCCTCTGCCTCGGGCTCTGGTTCCACCCTCTCTTTCCCCAATGCCGGCTGTATTTCAGGTGGCTCCTCAGCACCCTCCCTCCTCTCCCCTAACTCAGCGGGGGAAGGGCCAGGTGCCTCTTCTTCCGGTACCGGGGAATCAGTGAACGGAAGGAGGTGCCACACGTCCGAATCATCGTCTTCCGATGACGTATCCCTTTTCGGAGTGGGGACCAGCCCCGTCCCTTTCGCAGCGGGCTCTTCCCTCGCCCTGCGCCCTTGCAGAGTCCTCATACGAGGCGTAAACTCCCATTCGGGCTCTAGGTCTACCTTCACCTCTCAACCCAGAGGCAACAAGTGGTTCCGATGGAGTACATTGACAGGCCCCCTCCCATCATCGGGTCTCACCCGGTAAGCAGGTAGATTCGGCATCTGGCTCTCTACCACATAAGGGGTGGCCGCCCAGTGATCCGCCAGCTTGTGCTTACCAGGTAGTCCTAAATCCCAGATAAAGACCCGGTCTCCCGGCAATAGTTGGGAGAATTTTACTTTCTGATCATACTTCTTATTCCTCTAATTCTGCTTGGTGGCCGCCGTCTCAGCCAACTCGTACACCCTTTTCAACTCTCTCCTTATATCGGACACATACTTCAGATATGGCTTCAAAGGTAATTCACCCGCTTCAGTCCCAAAACACAGGTCAATGGGCAACTTCGCTTCCCGCCCGAACATCAGATAATAAGGCGAGTACCCCGTAGCGTCATTGCGAGTACAATTGTAACAGTGAACCAAATGGCCGATGTGCTGACTCCACTTACTCTTCTGTCCAATCTCCAAGGTGCCGAGCATGTCCAGCAGGGTCCGGTTAAACCTCTCGGGCTGAGGATCACCTTGCGGGTGATAGGGTGTGGTCCTGGATTTCTCAAACCCAAGCATACCCAGTAATTCATGGATAAGTCTGCTCTCGAAGTCCCGTCACTGATCACTATGGATCCACCCGGGGAGGCCATAATGAACAAAGTACTTCTCCCATAACAGTCTTCTGTGTCTGCAGGACTGGCTGGCGGAGTTTGGTGCAATGTGAGAAAAATGACCGGACATCCCAGTTGAATTTCCTGTTGATGGAACATATGGCTGGGAACCAGGGGTTTTTGGCGGGGAGTTGGAGGAGAGACCGTGAGGAGAAACGGAATTCCGAGCCGGCACTATGGTCATGTACTGATGAATTAATCCAGAAAAGATTGGAAGACTTACAAGTTGGGGAAGATCAAGGAAGTGGTCTGACTAAGACGAACAGAAAACCGAGAGCCCAGAGAGGGGAGTTTGACTACACGCCAGCGGAGATGAAGCAATGGAGGACAGACCTCGGAAAAGATACTATCGACAGTTTAAATGAAGTGGAAAAACTGAAAGTTGACCAAAAAGAAGTCATCAGGAAGAAAAAAAACGGAGGCTGAACATCCTTTACCTGCTGCTTTTCAGGTCAGGGTGGAAGAAGCTGGTGAGGTGCGAGAGGTCCCGGGTTCAAATCCCGGACGAGCCCCCAAATGTAGCCCCCATGGCCAGCCTCAGGGTCGCTCAGCTCGCGGTCGTCTAGGGAAACAGCCCTCGGCCCTGCAAACTGGGTAATTAGTTTGTGTGGATGCGGTGTGACGTACCCCACCCCACCCAAATGACAGACAGTACACCAGATACGATTAAATGAATTACAGTTTTACAGATATTACTGGAACTATATAATTAATGGAGAATAAAATATAAAAGGAAAATAAAAGGCGCCACACCTATCAAAGTTCTATATCTTCGTGCACAAACAGTTGGAGCTCAGGACCATCCTTCTTCACCCTGCGTCTTCCCTCGGACCACCTCGACCTGCCGCCTGGGACCAACAATAATGGTCGACCAGACGCGCCACACGAGTCCGTCTCTGTCTCCTCTCCTCACTGAACACCCTGGACCTCGGACTCCTGCGCGGGGTCCGACCCTGTTAGCGGACTCACAGCACCTTGTCCATCCTCTGTCTCTCTCTCCCGCCTTCTCCCAAAAACCCACGCATCACAATAACTTACAGACACACAGAAAGAATAACATCTATCCCAATTGGTTTGTTCACCCTCTTATCTATAACATAATCCAAACAAACTGCCAGCGGGAGGACTTTCTCAGCAGTTAACATAATAAACAAGCCATTTCAATTATAACATAACAAAGAAGAAACGCCTTACACTTGGATCCAGTCCGGCAATGGTGTAATAAAGGAATTTGGCAACATTCACCGACCACAGGATGATGAAGCTTCCGGAGATGGTGAGAAGTAAGATCACAGACCTCCTCCTGCTCTCCATCTCCGGGTCTCTGCAGTTCTCCGCCTTGGTCCGACCCCTCAGCCCCTTACGGACGCGACTGGTCACTAAAATGTGTCTGACTGTCACAGCGTTGAACAGTATTAACACGAACAGGAGTAATGGCGTGAGGACGGTAGAAAGCCGGTCATATCCCACCCACCCGGGATCCGTATAGTAGTTCGGTATTTCAATACAGTCCCAGGGTATATTGTCAACCACTCTCACAGGACGATATATAAAGACGAAGGGCACATTACTAAAGCAGAGCAGAACGCCGGTTGTTGTCAGAACCACAGCTGCAGTTTTCCCGGTGCAATGTTTTATTTTCCGCTTCTGGCAACAAATGATGACAAACCGATCAAAAGTAAAAGTGACGGTGAACCAGACAGAAATTTCTGTGGCTGCCTCTCCCAGGGTAGAGATCACACTGCACACGGGGGTGATGTCCAGGAAAGTCCCGGGGAGGTAATAATAACTGAACGGCCACAATATCACCGCAAACACGATGGTCAGTAGATCCGCCGCTGCCGTAGCTGTCAGCAAAACAGAAAATCTGAAGCAGCACTTCAACACTACACATGCTGCCAGTTTCAATGCCAACTACCCTGCAAAATCAGATCAACACTAACAAAACATCGCAAATATAATAACAGCATAAAGCACTCCATTTCTACCAGCTATAAGTCAACATCTGCACAAGAGAGCACAACAGCTGCATCATTGCATGTGTCATGGGATCTTGCCAAAGCTAAGAAGCCATTCGCTGATGCTGAGTTGATTAAAACGTGTGCAATTGATACAGTTGGCGAAGTTTTAAGTCATGATGAGAAAACGGTTGTGGAGCTATTAAAGACGGTGCCATTGTCGGCTAACATGGCAACAAGAAGAGTAGAGGTTTTAGCAGAGAAGTGTACATGTGTGAGTCATTGTTTCCTTCAAAGAACTCTATCAAGAACCAGGACAGAAACAGACCCTCCAATGCACATCTCGGCCAGTGCCTCAGGATTCCCACAACAGAATACAGGCCGACATCAGAAGGATTACCTCATCCCATCACTGTCACTTCTCTCACTGATTGGTGAGTCAATCAATTTACTTTTGTCCATTTGTCAATCTTATTGCGGTATAATAATATTACAACAACAATAATACTGATAATTTCATTTATAGCTACACTTCATACTTCAAATGCTACATAGCTTAATTTAAAAGAAGAAATAGATTAAATGAGAGAAGAGAAACAGTGGAAAAGGCAGTACTACCAAAACTCCGTGTGGAAGATGTGTTCTTTGTGTGGAAGAGAAGTGGTGAAGACTACCATGTTTACTGTGTGTGTGTGTGTGTGTGTGTGTGTGTGTGTGTGTGTGTGTGTGTGTGTGTGTGTGTGTGTGTATTTTAACTCCAAGATGAGGTTTCATGTTATGGTCCAGTCTGTGAAGTCCGCATTCCGGTTCACGGTCCGGTCCGTGGACTCGGCACTCCGGGTCTTCCAGCTGTCCCTTGTTTTGGTTGAATTATTGAAAGGCACCTGATTCTCAACTTGAGGCTTGGAATATAAGTAGCCTTGGGGTTGAGTGTGGGCTGCTGATATGTCTTGTCAAGATCCCCTGGGAGCAACCTGCCGATGGAAGGCTGGAGTGGCCACTTGCCATCTCTAGGCCGCGATAGGGGAACCATCCCCTCATTGAGCCTTGCTGCCAGTAGTCGGAGCTATCTTTGCGGTATGGATTCGGCCGTTTCCTGAGCCAGCTGAGTGGCCGTCAGTCACTCCGAGCTAGACAGAGAGCCGGCTGTTTCCGTAGCCAGCCGAGTTTGCCGGCCGTAACTGCTACTCGGAGCAACCCCAATGCAGAGATGGAACTGTCTGTCGTTCTTTGGTGTTTGTCTCTTCTTGTCCTCGTCTCTGTGGGGTTAATCAGGCCATTCTGCCATTGCCCTGCAGGGGGATGTCATGTCTTGTCTTGTCCTCGCCTCCATGGGGTAAGTCAGGACGTTCTGCCGTTGCCCTGATGGGGGGACCTGTCTTGTTTGGTCTTTGCCTCTGTTGGGTGAGTCCAGCAGTTCTGCCGTTACCCGACGGATGGTCCCGTCCCACCTTGGTGTGGAGAGGTTGATTCCTGGTCTGTCTAAGTATAATCCCGGCTCTCTGTCTATGTACTGTCCTGTCTCATGTTGGTGTCGTGCTAAAGATGAGTCCCGGCTTTTCGAAGGATAACTCCCGGCTCTATGTTGATGTACATTTCCCAGTCTGTCTCCAAGCTCCAGCCTCCGAGATATCAGCTTCCGCATTCCAAGTCCCAAGACCCCAGCCTGTAGCCTCGAGACCCAAGACCCCAGCCTGCAGCCTCGAGACTCGAGACCCAAGACCCCAGCTTGCAGCCGCGGGACCCAAGACCCCGGCCTGCAGCCGCGGGACCCAAGACCCCAGCCTGCAGCCTCGAGATTCGAGACCCAAGACCCCAGCCTGCAGCCTCGAGACCCAAGACCCCAGCCTGCAGCCGCGGGACCCAAGACCCCGGCCTGCAGCCACGAGAGCCCAGACCCCGGCCTGCAGCCGCGGGACCCAAGACCCCAGCCTGCAGCCGCGGGACCCAAGACCCCGGCCTGCAGCCTTGGGAGCCTAGACTCCAACCTGTCTCCAAGTTCAAGAGCCAAGACCCCAGCCACGTCCTGTCTGGTAGCCATGTCATGTCCTTGCCTGGTTCCGAGGTCCGAGCCCGAGGCAAGTCCCAGGTTCTGGGTCCTTGTCCAGTCTCTGGCTCGGAGTCCAGGCCTTGTCTCCTAGTCCATAGTTTCTAGTTGTGGTCCCGCTCTCCCTAGCCCAGGCTCCTAGTTCATAGTCCCTTGTCCGGTTTCCCTGTTTCTTGTCCATGTCTAAGCCTAGGTCCTGCATCCTTGTTCTGTTCCTAGTACTTCAGTGTCTGTGTCTTGCATTTGGGTCCGCTACCATCTCAATGTGACAGCTGACAGTTGCGAGAGCTAGAGTCATAATTAAATGGTTGGTTTTGGACTTATTTTGTTGCAAGAGTGCATTTTTTCTTGTGTGACCCACAACACAGGCTTTCAGAATTCCAGGCCTATATTATTACTACTACTAATAATAATAATAATAATAACAATACTATTAATGTTAATAGCAGCAACAACAACATCTGCTCATAGCTGTGTACATACATCTATTGATGCTTCTGGACACATCTTCAGTGATGTTTCTGGAATCATCGGGTGTTTCGGGTCTTTCAACATCATACATCCTCCTCCAGGTGATCCAGCCGGGGCTGATCAGACCCCAGCTTGTGTCCAGATGGCTAGCTACTGATGACTCCATGGCTCCCCTCTTTTGAGCCACAGCCATCTTGAGGCCCTCTCTGCCGCATCGGTGGTACTGCGGATGGCTCTCCTCTTCCCCTCTCGCTCGATGCCCAAAATGCTGAAGGCTCTAACTAAAGAATGGGCTACGAATCCCCTACAACCAACCTCCACTGGGAGACACATCGCTCTCCATCCAGCCTGCTAACAGTTGCTGACCAGTCCTGCGTACTTGGACAGCTTCCTCTCAAAGGCCTCTTCCAAGCTATCTTCCCATGGGACTGTCAGCTCCAGCAGCACCACTTGCTTAGTAGACTCAGACACTAGGACAATGTCTGGTCGCAGGGTGGTGGCTGCAATATGGTTGGGGAACTTCAGCTGCCCTCCGAGGTCCACCAACAGCTGCCAGTCCCTTGCAGAGGTCAGAATGCCTGCAGATGTTCTTTTGGCAGGTATTGGCTGCTCCCCAGCTCTGACAAAGGCAATGGTCTGCTTGGAGGGTCGGGACCGCTTCGCCCACTCAACTCCCGCGCCGAAGGCTTCAGCGATAGTCTTCAGGACCTGATCATGCCTCCACCTGTACCATCCCTCACCAAGTGCCCTCGCACAGCCACTGAGGATGTGCTCCAGGGTTCCTCGCTTGGAGCACAGTGGGCACGGAGATGACTCTGCCTTGCCCCATGTGTGCAGGTTTGATGGGCTTGGAAGCACATCGTACACTGCCTGGATGAGAAATTAGATGCGGTGTGGTTCGGCTTTCCAAAGATCAGCCCAGGTCACTTTCCTCTCAACCGCATTCTCCCATCTTGTCCAAGCTCCCTGCTGCTTCATTCCCACCGCCTTGCAGGCTCTCATCTCCTCCACTACTGCTCTCACCTCCTCCTGAACTAGACGACGCCTTTCCTTCCCTCTGGTGTCCATTTGGTGAGTTGGAAAGGATCCTAGCCCAGCTCGGCCTCGTGTGACCACTCCCACCAGCCTCCTGTGGCGCAGCCTCGCCCCTGCCTCCTGAACAGCTTCCTCTGCCCTCCACTTCCTGCCAGTATTTACTTGGATCCCTGCTCCAGCCACCTTCGGGTCACTTGAGTCCCTCTACTGTAGCACTTCTCTGGCTCTTATTATCTTGAATTCTTCCTCCAAGGATTTGAAGGGCAGTTGCAGTTTGTTGTGGTGTCCATAGAGTGCGATGCTGCTCAGGCTCTTTGGCAGCCCCAGCCATCTCCTGAGGTGTTTGCTAACCCTCCTCTCTAAGGTTTCGGCTGTCGAGATCGGAACTGCATAGACGAGGAGGGGCCACAGGATTCTGGGAAGAATGCCATGCTGATACACCCAGGCTTTAAACTTCCCAGGTAGGCCAGACTTGTCCACAGATTTCAGCCAGCCATCCAATTCGGCGCAGGTTGCCTGAATGGATGTTGTGTCCCTTAAAGAGCTGTCAAAAACTTTGCCTAAGCTCTTGACTGGCTTTTCTGTGATGGTTGGGATGGCTGTGCCTGCGATGCTGAACCGGAACTTGTTCTCCATCTTCCCTTTCCTCAGCACCTTCGATCTTGATTTGGTGGGTTTGAAACGCATCCGGGCCCACTCCACCAGCTTTTCGAGCCCTTGCAAAATCCTCCGGAAGCCTGGGACTGATTCTGTGGTGACTGTGAGGTCATCCATGAATGCCCTGATAGGTGGCTGCTGTTCAGCGGAATTCATTCTGGGCCCTCTGCACTCTGGCTCAGCAGACTTAGTGAGCATGTTCATGGCTAGGGAGAACAGTGTCACTGAGATAGTGCACCCTGTGATGATGCCGATCTCCATCTTGTGCCAGGTTGATGTAATTGCTCCTGAAGAGACCCTCATCCTGAAGTTGCTGTAATAATCAGCGATAAGGTCTCTGATTCTGCTGGGGACGTGATATTTGGTCAGTGTGAGCTGCACCAGCTTGTGCGGAATGGAGCCATATGCATTCGCCAAGTTGAGCCACAACACTGACAGGTTGCCCTTGTTCTCTCTGGCCTCCCTGATGAGCTGTGTCACCACACCGATGTGCTCCAGACAGCCCAGCATCGCTGAAATGCCACCCTTCTGGACTGATGTATCAATATAGGTGCTCTTTGCTAGGTAGGTGCACAGCCAGTTAGAAACTGCACTGAAGATCTTCGCCTCGACACACAGCAGGGAGATGATGCGAAACTGATCTATCTGGGTGACATTTTCCTCCTTCGGTATCCACACCCCTTCAGCCACTCTCCACTGTTCTGGGATCTTCGTCCTTCTCCAGAAGATTCTCAGGATCTTCCACAGACGCAGCAGGAGTTTGGGGCAGTTCTTGTACACTTTGTACGAGGTGTTGCTTGGTCCTGGAGCCGAGCTTGCCCTTGCTTTGCGGACGACCTCTCTGACTTCCTTTAGTTGCAGCTCTGACACGTCGAACTGCACATCCGGTTCAGGTGGGTCTATTAGGATGTCACACTCTCCCAACTCCTGCTCCCTTTCAGGATCATTATATATCTTCTTCAGACGTTGGTCTATGTCTTCCTGCGAACAAGCCAGTTTCCCACTGCGCTTCTCCCCCAGCAACTCCTTGGTGAACTTGAAGGGGTTGGCGATAAAGGCAGCACGTTTTCGAGCCCTTTCACGACACCGCCTCCGATGCCACTCTGCGCGGCGGAGGACCCTGATCTTCTTTCGTAGTGTGCACATCCGCTGGGCCAAGCCAATGTGCACAACTTACTGGCGCAATAAAAAATCCCTGGACGTTATGGCCCTTGGCTTGGCATGTTTGACATAATTTGGCCCTCGTGGAAAGCTAATTGGGGAACCCTGGCTTAGATCACATGAACTTATCCCTCTCCGACACGTGTTATTCTCCCAGCTGGTCTGCATAGATTTATTTGTTACTTCCTCCACGTGGATATTAAAGTTTTCCATTTAGTCCCTGTATTACATTTCCAAATTGCCTCTTCTGCTTTTATACATTTAATTACATCCTAAGTTCCCTGTATTGGCCAAATTTCATTTCTCATTTTTTTTAATTTCAGCATGGCGACAGGCATCTGAACCGTTCCTCATCTTTGGGATTATCCCGACATAACCGATACAAAGGGGTTCCAACACCCGGCTTATCCAATGTCTGTCCCAAACTTAAAGTGCCAACTCCTTAACTTATCTCTATGTACTAGCCCAGTGTCTTTGCTCTCCACACACACTTCAGGGTCCTGACCTTTGCGTGGGGGACTTCCCGTCTTAACAACCGGTCTGAGACCGGGTGGTTGAGATGGACACTGTAATTAACCTTATTTTCAGGGACTAGAACCCCACTATCGGAGGACTCTCACCTCCTTTTCCGAAAACTTACAGCTCTGAGGACTCTAACCTCCGAACTCCGGGGAATCGAACCTCCCTGAGACGAATCCGTCGGCGTACAAGTGCCGTCACGACAGAGCTCTATGGGACAAGGGGTCGACTGAGTGATGGGTTAATGAGAGAGATCAAGGTAAATCTTACCTTGTGGGCCCATCCGTCTCACGTCACCGTCACACAACTGATCACTTATTCATTCCACCTAGGAGCTCCGTTTACGTTATAATCCCATCCTCGTCACCACATGTCATGTCGGTTTGTTTTCTTGAGATTCTTACACAGTTGATACAAATGCAATACGCCAACTTCTGTGGATAGCCACGATTCTTTATTTAAGCAAGTACAAACTTTTTGGAGGTTCGCTTAACAAACTTCGCAGTACTTGCAGAGCCCTGTCAAGCGATGCTCTTCGAACAGGGGAACAGTCCTCCTTTTTTATAGGGTTTTACACCACAATCGGTCACGTATACAAGATACAATTTTTAGCTACACCCGCAGTCACGTGCCTGGCAACACTAATAGTACGAGACAAAGAATACTTCAGCACCTAAAGCAGAAGCAAAGGTCATCCACCCAAGTACTATGTGTGTTATTAGTATCAAAATTCTTGCATGTCATCAGCACAAATTAACCCTTTAAAATCTCAATAGTACTTGACAAAGACCACTTAATCACCTGAGAGCATCTAATTTCCAGCAAGTTAACAGGACAAATTATCCTTTAACATTTCATCTGTTGGGTGGAAGAGCGAGGGAATCCTTTCCCACAGTTTGACTAGTGAACGGTTTATCTGCAGTGTGAACTTGCTGGTGTCTCTGTAGATCAGATGACCGAGCGAATCCCTTCCCAGTCTCAACAGATGAATTGCTTCTCCCCTGTGTGAACTGACTGGTGTGCCAAGAGGGAGGATGACTGAATGAATCCCTTCCCACAATCTGAGCAGGTGAACAGCCTCTCTCCAGTGTGAACTCGCTGATGTACCTTCAGTTTAGATGACGATGTGAATCCATTCCCACAGTCCAGGCACGTGAATGGCCTCTCCCCAGTGTGAACTCGCTGGTGTCTCTGTAGGTTGGATGACAGTTTGAGCAGGTGAATGACCTCTCCCCAGTGTGAACTCGCTGGTGCACCATGAGGGTGGATGACTGATTGAATCACTTCCCACAGTCTGAGCAGGTTAACGGCCGCTCCCCAGTGTGAACTCGCAGGTGAGCCATTAGGTCAGATGACCGAGTGAATCCTTCCCCACAAATTCAGCAGATGAACAGCCTCTGCCCAGTGTGAACTGACTGGTGTGTCCACGGGCGGGAAGACCGACTGAATTCCTTCTCACCCACAGAACAGATGAACAGCCTTGCCCAGTGTGAACTTGCTGATGTACCTTCAGTTCAAATGATCGAGTCAATCCAACCCACTGTCTGAGCAGATGAACGGGTTCCCCCCCCCCCCCCGTGTAAAATGACGGGCATGCCAGTCGTTCAGATGATCGAGTGAATCCCTCCCCACGGTCTGAGCAGGAAGGATGATCGAGTGAATCCCTTGCTGCACTTCTTAAATATCTGCACAGAGACAGCAAAACTGGCGTGTTGTGTTTGAGATTCCTGTAGACAAATTCCTTGTCATTTTTAACCTGTAAAAAGATTTACAAAATCCATCAATGGGTGAAGGACAACATTTCAGATGAGATTACTTTAGTCACCAAGGTGTGATCTGGTATCACACTGTTACAGTGAGGGTCAACCCAAGTTGGAGAGAGAAATCATCTTGTAACTGGGCACTGTGCTGGTATCTGGGATGACCATCAAACGATCTGATGCTTTTTCTGTCTCTATAAGAATGGGGCATTTCTACTGTCTCCAATCTGTGACCTGGCTCAGTTTGACTCTCTCCATTGGTATTATGCCCTGTTCCCACTGAGCTGCATGGGTGCCTGGCCCCACAGTAACTGAAACACTCTCACACAAATAGCCTTTGTCGACGTGCAGCTGGGATTTTCTTTTACGTACTGTTAATTTAAAGTGCCACAATTGTAACGCCATGTAAATATCTCCTACTGAGATGTATGGTTGGTCTGCACAGCTGTTAAATGGAATTACAGTGAATATCAGCACAAACACAAGGAATTCTCCTGACGAAGGGTCTCGGCCCGAAACGTCGACTGTACCTCTTCCTAGAGATGCTGCCTGGTCTGCTGCGTTCACCAGCAACTTTGAGAGTGAATATCAGTATTAATTAAGATTCTTCTCACAGTCATAGAAAAGAACAACACAGAAACATGTCTGGCCTATCTAGTTGGTGCCGAGCTATTTAAACTTTCTACTCCCATACCCCTACCATCCAGGTACCGATACGAAGCTCTTAAATGTTGAAATTGAGCTTGCAGGCAACACTTGTGCTTTCTGCTCATTCCATACCCGGATGACCGTCTGTGTGAAGAAGTTTCCCCTCATATTCCCCCTAACGTTTCACCTTTCACCCTTAACCCATGGCCTCTGGTTGTAGTCCCACCCAATATCAATGGTAAAAGCCAGCTTTCATTTACCCTGTCTATACCCCTCATAACTGTGGTATACCTCCATCAAATCTCACCTCAATCTTCTACATTCCAAGGAATAAAGTCTTGATCTGTTCAATCTTTCCTTATAACGCAAGTCCTCCAGACCTGGCAACATCCTTGTGAATTTTTTCTGAATTTTTGCAACCTCTTTTGCATCTTTCCTGTAGATTGGTGACCAAAACTGCAACAATACTCCAAGTTAGGCCTCACCAATGTCTTGTACAATGTGAACAAAACATCCATCTCCTGTACTCAGTACTTTGGTTTATGAAGGCCAACGTGCCAAAATCTTTCTTTCCATCCTATCTAACTGTGACACCACTTTCAGTGAATTATCGACCTGCATTCCCAGATCCCTTTCTTCTACAGCACTCCTCACTGCCCGGCCAGTCACTGTGTAAGATCAAGGTCGTACCAAAGTGCAACACCTCGCACTTGTCTCAATTAAATTCCATTTCCCATTTCTCAAACCATTTTTCCAGCTGGTCAGATCACACTGCAAGCCATGATAGTCTTCCTCGCTGTCCACTACACCACCAATCTTGGTGTCATTCACAAATGTGCTGATCCAGCTAACCACACTATCATCCAGATTACTGATATAGATGACAAACAACAACAGATCCAGCACTGATCCCTGTGGCACACCACTAGTCACAGGCCTCCAGTCAGAGAGGCAACCATCTGCTACCACAGTCTGGCTTCCCCCAAAACCAGTGTCTCATCCAATTGGTATGCACCCCCTTTTTATTGATCTGGGAGATGAAAGCCAAAGGGGTGATAGAGCTGCATGGTGGGAGGTGGGGGTAGGGGTGGGGGGTTAAAAAGAGGATGCTGTCTAAGTTGCATGCCATCTTGGTCAATGTATCCATTCCACTACATAATGTACTGGGTGGGCACAGGAGTACATTCAGCCAGAGACTCATTCCACCGAGATGCAGCACAGAGCGTCATAGGAAGTCATTCCTGCCTGTGGCCATCAAACTTTGCAACTTCTCCCTTGGAGGGTCAGACACCCTGAGCCAATAGGCTGGTCCTGGACTTATAATTTACTGGCATAATTTACATATTACTATTTAACTATTTATTTCTATTTGCTATTACTATTCTATTTCTATTATTATTTCTATGACTATTACTATTTACTATTTACTAATAGTAATATTACTATTACTATTTATTATTTATGATGCAACTGTAACAAAAAACAATTTCCCCCGGGATCAATAAAGTATGACTATGACTAAACTAAAGTTGACAGGGGGAATGGGAGCCTGAATAACAGAACAGATAGTGGAGGGGTTCTGGAGACAGATGTTGTTCAGTCCTCAGACAAAGTCAGGAATGAAAAAGTTGAGCATGGTGCAGTGAATATGCTCAATCCTGTATATTTCAACACAGGGAGCAGCGTAGGAAAGGCGGATGTGTTCAGAGCATGGAATAACGCTGGAATTATGACACTAGGATCTGGCAACTATGGACTGGGACAGGCTGCTTTATGACAAAGGTGTGCTTGGTAAATGGGAGGCCTTCAAAGCGAAATTTTGAGAGTACAATGCGGGTATGTGCTTGTCAGAATAAAACGTAAAGTTAGAAACTGTAGGGATCCTTGGTTTTCAAGAGATATTGAGACCCCAGTGAGGCACAAAATGGAGTTGCATAAGATAGATAGATAGATAGGTATACTTTATTGATCCCGAGGGAAATTGGGTTTCATTACAGCCACACCAAACAAGACTAGAGCATAAATATAGCAATACAAAAACCACAGACAATCAAACAACAATATGCAAACTATGCCAGATGGAAATAATTCGAGGACCAGCCTATTGGCTCAGGGTGTCTGACACTCCTCGGGAGGAGCTGCAAAGTTCGATGGCCACAGGCAGGAACAACCTCCCGTAACGCCCAGTGTTGTATCTCGGTGGAATGTGGCCGGAGTCCAACAGCAAAACGTTCAATATCCAGCCTACAAACACGTTCCTCGGTCGTAATATGACCAGGATAACGGGGATAGGCAGGTAGGTTCTTATGGAGTATAAGAAACGCAAGAGAACACATAAGAAATAATCAGGATGACTGAAAAAGGTATGAGGTTGCCCTCACAGAAAAATTGAAGGATAATCCTAAGGGATTCTAGAGATAGATTAAGAGCAAAAGTATTGCAAGGGACAACGTTGGTCCTCTGGAAGACCAGAATGGTAATCCATGTTTGGAACCAAAGCAGACGGGGAATATTTTCTTCATCTCTATTTACCCAGGAGATTGACACAGGGTCTTTCGAAGTGTGGGAAACGGCATTAACATCGTGGACCCTGTACAGATTAAAGAAGAGGAGATGTTTGCTGTCCTGAGGCAGATTAGGGTGGATAAATCTCCAGGGCATGACAAGGTGCTCCCTCGGACCCTATGGAAGGTAAGTGCAGACATTGTCGGGCCCCTAGCAGAGATAATTAAATCATCCTTGGGGACAGGGGGAGTTACTAGATGATTGGCGAACAGCCAATGTTGTTTTGCTATTTAACAGAGAACATAGAAATCTACAGCATATTACAGACCCTTCAGGCCACAAAGTTGTGCCGACCGTGTAACCTACTCTAGAAACTGCCGAGAATTTCTCTAACACATAGCCCTCTATTTTTCTAAGCTCCATGTACCTATCGAAGAGTCTATTAAAATACCTGATTGCACCCGCCTCTACCACCGTTGCTGGCAGTGCATTCCACACACACACCACTCTCTGTGTGAAAAACTTACCCGTGACATCCCCTCGGTACACATTTCGAAGCACCTTAAAACTGTGCCCCCTTGTGTTAGCCATTTCAGCCCTGGGAAAAAAACCTCTGGCTATCCACATGATCAATGCCCCTCATCATCTTACACACCGAAAAGAGGCTCTGAACATAAACAAGGAAATCATACATTGCTTTGAGGATTTGTTGGAAGTATACACAAATATGAGGGTAAATGCAAGCAGGCTTTTTCCACTGAGGTTGGGTGGGATGACAACCAGAGGTCATGGGTAAGTGGGGAAGGTGAAAATTCAATGGGAACGTGTGGAAAAACTCTTCCCTGACTGTCCGAGTAGGCCCACTGTCACTGCCTGCTCCTGCTCCTCTGAGCTCCTGCCCACATACCTCGACTCCATTTGGTTCAGTCCCTTTCTACAGGGGCTCCCAACCACCGGGCCGTGAGGAAACGAGATGGCTTGGCGATATGAGTCAGCTGCACCTTTCCTCATTCCCTGTCACACCCACTGTTGAGCTTGAACACACGCGAGGTCATTACCTGCGCGTCATCCATGTGAGTGCGGGAAGATCAACTCCTCGAGCTTGCAAATGACGGCGGGCTGAAAAGTATGTTTGATATAACATCTCTGCCAGCATTCTGGATCAAAGTCAAGGCTGAATATCCTGAGATAGCCATGAAAGCACCGAAAACGTTGCTTCTATTTCCAACATATCTCTGCAATGAATGCAACGAAAACTAAATTGCAGAATATACTGGACAGAAGGAACTCCGTTTGAGTATCGCTGTCTCCCATCACCCCTCGATAGGACCGTGTTGTTGCAGGAAAACAAGTATTCAGCCCAGGGCTCCCACTGATTCAGTGATATTGGTGTGTTGCAATGATTTTATATGTTCATAAGGGGAAAATATGTACTGTGTGTTTAATATCCAAACGTAACTTAAAATGTTATGATGCTATTGACTTATAAGTGACTTATATAATCATATAACAATTACAGCACAGAAACAGGCCATCTCTCCCCTTCTAGTCCGTGCCGAATGCTACTCTCACCTAGTCCCACCGACCTGCACTCAGCCCACAACCCTCCATTCTTTTCCTGTCCATGTACCTATCCAATTTTTCTTTAAATAATAATATCGAACCTGCCTCTATCACTTCTACTGGAAGTTCGTTCAACACTTACTTCAAGCGTCCCTGATAATTGACTTATCACTATATTCATGCGGGGAAAATATGCGCTGTGTGTTTAATATTAAATTCGTTAGATAAACCCTTTTAGAAACGAAATTGAGTGTATTAGCCACTTATCAGCTATATTCCAGTTGTGATTAACACTCCCCGCCACCCCCGAACAGGATCGCCAAAAACGATTTGCGGGAAAAATATCGGCACATACACGCATGCACACTGGTGCCCGCGCAAGGCTTCATGGTCTCTGTAGTATTTCTCAGGGTAAACACAACGTATTTGACTGCTACTCTTGTCCGTTGGCAACCCTACCACAACCAGCCGCCCCCCCCCCACCCCCGGTTGGCCGGTCCGCAAGTATATTGTTAATAATAAACCGGTTCGTGTTGCAATAAAGGTTGGGGACCCCTGCCTTACTACCTCCATCCATGACCTTTCACACGCTCTTGATGTCCCCTTGAAGCGTTCAGATCCTTGGCCCTGATCGTTTCACTTTCACCGGGGCTGTCCAGTCCCTATGCACTTCTAACCCAACCATCCCCACACAGCAGGAAGGTCTTAAAGCTCTCTGCTTCCATCCTGACAACATGACCAGTTCCCCTCCACCACAACCCTCCTTCATCCTCACCCTGAATTTCTGCTTCCTATACTCTCTCTTCTCCAGACTCAAGGGACTCACTCCATCTTCCCGCCACCCCACTAGGAATAGGGTTCTGTTGGTCCTCACTTACCACCCCAACAGCCTCCGGGTCCAACATATTATCCTCTGTAACTTCCGCCACCTCCAACGTGATCCCAACACTAAGCACATCTTTCCCTCCACCCACCCCTCTGCTTTCCGCAGGGGTCGCCCCCTACGCGACTCTCTTGTCCATTCGTACCCCCCCCCCCCCATCCCTCCCCACCGATCTCCCTCCTGGCACTTATCCTTGTAAGCGGAAAAATTGTTACACATGTCCTTACACTTCCTCCCTTACCACTATTCAGGGCCCCAGACAGTCCTTCCAGGTGTGGCCACACTTCACCTGTGAGTCGGCTGGGGTGATATACTGCGTCCGGTGCTCCCGATGTGGACTTCTATATATTGGTGAGACCCGACGCAGACTGGGAGATCCTTTCGCTGAACACCTACGCTCTGTCCGCCGGAGAAAGCAGGATCTCCCAGTGTCGTACTCGATCCGACCTAATGCAATAGCAATTGTACCATAAATACACTAACACATGTAATTCTTTTCAAACCTTTATTCTTTACTCATAGCGTGCTATGGGGGAAGTTACAGACTGATCTCCCAAAAGAGTCAGTCCAGACACTGCCCTCGAATTAAACAATTCTCCACAATTTATAACATTGATAAGGTAGCAGGAAATCTTACGATTACAAGTTTAGATAATATTAGAATCATTTTAATCACCTATTAAGATACAATTAGATGTAAAATAATCATTGGTCAGTTAGTTATAATTATTTTAAGCCAAAGCTAGCACCTCAGTTCCTCATTTGGACCCTTCCCCTTTTCTCCAGAACATCCTAGCCCCTACATTATACTTCCCATATTTAGCTCTACCTTGAGCTGCTTCTGCAAGATCAGATAGTTCCTGATTTGAGCCTTTGCCTCTCTTTAGAGAACAATGACTAGTACGTCACCGGTTGCTGGGTAAAGTTTCTTTATGACTGTCCAAAACAGTAAGCTAAGGCGCCCACAAGGTGATTGATCATTAATTAATCATTGTCCTCTGTTTTTCCCCCATTTACCTGTCCCTTCATTCTATCATTCCTCCTTTTTATTACTTTATGATGAACAATTAAACAGGGACCAAGCGAAGCATCATCAGTCTCTCCGTGCAAAGTCAGCCGCCAGCATTCAGGCAGGTCATCATCACACAGCAGGCAATAACTATAACAATAAGAATAATCAGCCCATGCAGCAAATAAGATGCCCATGATCCTCCCTGTAACCATCCTAACCAGCCGTCCCCTTTCCCCGAACCTTGGCTGAAATCATCCAATTGTTTCTTCATTGACTGAATAGCATGGGTCACGTTGTATGATTCGTCAGTGACATGGGTGATACATTTGTCTCTGACTATGGCGCACACCCCTCCCTGTGGGGGCAACTGATAGTCCACAGCATACCTGGTCTGCTGTGCGTAAAGCCGCAACTCTACCAGTTCTCTGTTAACAGCCTCCAGACCTTCCATTGTACTGTTCCCCAATGCCGCCAGCCAACAAATAATGTATTTGCGGTTCATCGTTGCCATGGTTCCTGCCGAACTCCCTAGAGAGAGAGAGCTCTCAGGAACCCATAGCACACAGAAGAGCCCAGAGCGACGGGACTCCTCCAGTCAGCACAGAATTCCTTACTCACGGCTCCAGCTGTCAGTCGCCGTCGAACGTGGGCAACCTGAGGGCAGGGAACAGAAAGTGGTCCAATCGTTCCCACTGCAAAGAGGTTAGGCAGTGTGATGGTAGCTGGAGCATAGGTGCCATTGAACAATAACACATATCCTCTCTTGGCCCTGTAGCAAGTAATTCTGTAACTTACTATTTTATCATACGACAAGTACTTCTGAAGATTTAGGGAAGATTATTCAAAAGTCTCTGAACCTGCTGACACATGAGTCCCATTGCAATATCCACACACAAACTGAGTTCCCTTAGAGAGGAGCACGTATTGTTCGTGGATATATTCGCAAGAGAATATTCCCTGGATTATCTTACATCGGCAGTCCGGACAATGTTTCTTCAGGCAGGGTATCTCCCGGGGTACCCTGGCAAGGACGCATCCATCCCCTTCTCCCGCAAACAGAAGGGATAATTCCCAATGCCCTTACCCGCATTCTTATTCCCCACTCTCCAACGACACTTTCCCCTGAACCCCCTTTACATCCAGCCCCTGATCTATCCTCCACTATTAAGTCATCTTCTGCCCAATTTAGCACTGATGGGTTATCAACAAATAATGCTTCTCCAGATTGTACGAAAGCATAACATGCATTACGGTTACCATGTAAACTCATGTGAGCTTTATAAAAGAAATGTCCTCCAGGCTTCATGCCACGGGGGCAATCATACCAGCGAAAAGTTTAATAACAGTCTTTAGTCCACCTGCAGAGCCCATCGTTTGCAATCACTTAGGTGGATCCAGCGGCTGTGCCCTTGAACCTTAACGGCTGTTGGGGGTTGCAGTAGTATCTGGAATGGCCCTTTCCACCGGGGTCCAAGCTTGGGACGCTCCCAATCCCGGATCGGTACCGAATCTCCAATTTTCAACTCTGGCCACTCTTTTTCCTGGTCTCCAGGTTCCTTCAGGGTATTCTGTACTTGGGAGTGAAGAAACTTTAGAGAGGATATTAGTTGGCGAAAGTTCTTCTGCAATTCGTCCCCCATGACATTTAGATCAATTTGGGCGGGAGACTGTATGTCAGCGTCCCACGGGGTCCTTCCAGGGCGCCGATAAACAATTTCAGCTGCAGATACCCCTGTAGTGGAGTACGGGGTAATTCTCATATGGTATAAGGCCAGCGGGAGGATCTTCAGCCAACTCAGTCCGGTTTCGGACATTAACTTAGACAGCTTGTTTATCAGGGTGCCGTTGGCCCGTTCCATTGTTCCTGCAGCCTTCGGGTGGTCAGCACAATGAAACTGCGGTTCGATGCTCAGCACCTCACATAGTTCTTTATTTATATTTCCTACAAAGTGAGGGCCATTATCCGAACTTGTTTGTCTGGGCACTCCGAATCTCGGTATAATCTCTGTAAGCAACAACCTTACCACCGTGGAAGCTTTATTATTGGTGGTCGGAAAGGCTTCAATCTATCAACTGAACACATCTACAATCGCTAAACAATGCTTATAACAGTGTACACGCGGTGCTTCGATAAAATCAAGCTGAATACATTCAAAGGGACCACTTGGCAAGGGGTTTTCCCTGCGGCACACTTTACTCCCCTTCCCGCGTTTGTCTTTTGGCAAATCAAACAGGCTTGTATTTTTGCTGCAGCAGCTTCCCCCAGCCTGGGGTGTCACCATGTACGGAGCAAAATATTACTCATTCCGCCCTTGCCAAGGTGGGTGTCCGTATGCAAGCAATCGAGCAACACAGGCAGCAATGCATCAGGAATACAGACCTGGCCAACTGGGGTATGCCAGAAGCCCGTGGACACCGAATGCGCACATCCCTGTGTCTTGCAAAGTTGTTTTTCTGAATCGGGGCGTCCCGCTGGAGTCTTTGAACTGTAGCCCTGTCTGCAGAACACAGCGCTCGTGGTGTTTTAGTCAGGGTGAAGGCCTATCGCTCTGCAGTTAAACTATCGCAGTTGCCTCCTGCGCAGCCTGCTTGGCTGCCAAATCGGCCCTGTTATTTCCTTTAGTCACTGCAGATTCATCTTTTAGATGAGCAGAACATTCAATAATGGCTAATTTTTCGGGGGGGGGGGGCGGAGTATGGCCTGAAGGAGGTTCCTTACAGACATGACATTCTGGATGGGGGTCCCGGAGCGGGTGAGGAACCCTCGTGGCGCCCAGAGCTGTCCAAGGTCATGGGCCACCCCAAATGCGGAGCGGGAATCTGTATAAACATTGGCCTTTTTGTCCTTGGCTAAGATGCAGACTCGTATGACAGCAACAAGCTCTACCTTTTAGGCAGAAACTGGGGGCTGGCGAGCTCCACTCTGGAGCGTGCGGTCGTCGTCGGCAACGGCGTAGCCGCAGAGGCGCTCCCCTGTCTCAGAGACCGTGAAATGTCATCCACGTACAAAGTGAGCTGTGGCCCCTGGAATCGCTGCATCTGAGAGGTCGGGACGCGGTTAGGTGAGAAAATAGTTCCATAGCAAATAGTCATGAGGAGGCTCAGTCAACGCAACGGAGGCCGTCTCTAAAAATGCAGCAGGGTTTACGGTATCACAGTATGCAAAGTTGAGGAGTGGGTGATTAAGTAATGCTATTTCATAACGGCTTAGTCTGGACTGAGTAAGATGTTGGGTTTGGTGGGTGGTCAGTAGCGCTACACTGGTATGGGACGAGTACACTGTAACTGGCTGTTGGAGGGTGATGTTGGAAACAGCCGTAATTAGACAGTAAACGGCCGGGAGCGTCTGCGAACAGGGGGGTAATCCCTGAGCTACGGGGTTTAACTTAGTGGAATAATAGGCACCGGGCCTGCGTCTATCTCCATTAATCTGAGTGAGCACTGCGGTGGCGCAGCCATCAAAAACATTCACAAAAAGCTGGAATGGACGAGCCGAAGCTCTCGAGAGGGATTTTTTCAATTCCTCGAAAGCCTCTCTCTGTTGCTCAGTTAGCCCTAGGGGCCCTTTAAGCGTACGGGAAGCCAGAGGACTCAAATGTTTTGTATACAGAGCAACATTGGGAATCCACTGTCTGCAAAAGTTTACCAGCCCAAGGAAGGCACGCATGGCTTTCGGCGTAGATGGCAGGGGCGTCACAGGGATTGGGGTTACCCTTTCTGGGGTGAGCTGCCTTTCGGTTGCACTCAAAAGGGTTCCCAGAAATCTCACTTGCCGCTGGGCTCTCTTTACATTTTGGGACGGGATCAGGTATCCTCATGAATGCAGAGCTTTCAGAAGCGTATTGGTGTCCTGCACGTTTGAGGTTTCTGACGGACTTGCCAGTAGGAGTTCATCCACGTACTGTGTTACCGTAGAGCCCCCGGGTAATTGTAAATCTCTAAGCTGCCTGTGTAATACCTGTGAGAAAAATGGTGGGGGAGTGCACAGGTTCTTGGGATAACCTAGTCCAAGTGTACTGCTGGTCTTGAAAGGTAGATGCAAAAAGGTACTGTGACTGAGGAGCAAGGGGTATTGCAAAAAGCGCATGCTGCAGATCAACTATAGTGAAAACTTGGGAATCCGGTGGAATATTGCTTAAAATCGTAGGGACCACCGGGTGTATAGGCTGCACAATATCATGCCTTCGGTAATCATTCTCTCTCTCCGGGTCATCTTTACAAAGTTTAAACAATAGCGTGTTATTTACAGACCTATCTAATGTTTGCCCCATGTTTCCTAATCGGATGGTAAGCCGCCTCCTTTTCTCACTCCCATTTCAGGGTCCTGACCTTCGCGTGGGGGATTTCGTCTCTTAACAACCGGTCTGAGGCTGCGTGCTGATACTCCACAGTGCGGTTATACCACCTTATAATCTATAACCCCTACTCCCCGTTAATCTTGTGCTGTGTCTCTCTGCATCCACTTCAACGTCCTGACCTTCGCGTGGGGTATTTCCCCTCTTAACAACCCGTCTATGGCAGGGTGCTGAGACAGGCAAATTGTCACAATGTTCCCCAAAACGTATTTACAGCATCCGGACGGATTGCAGAGGAGAGCCACTTCCCCTGTGTTTGGCCAAATGTCTGCTCTGCCCTCTGCTGGTCAACTTACTGCGCTACACGCCCCGCACCCACCGCCCCCGTGCCAATTAGAATGGTTACCAGCTCCAAAACGTAATAGGTTACTGCCACTAACCTGCTGACCAACTTACTGTAACACACTCAAAGAAAATGTAACAGATCACTTCCAATGATCCGCTGCCCAATTTGTTAGCACCGGCAGGCTTTAATATTCTCAATACTTCTTTGGGGACTCTAGCCCCTTACCTTACCTTTGTCGGGGACTCTAACCCCTTACCTTACCTTATACCTCATCGGGGACTCGAACCCCTCTTTTAAACTGTGGTACTCGGACGATCCTCAACTCAGGTTTCGAAAGGATTCCGTCAGATGATTAGCCGCCAGATGAGGGGATCGTCAGGGTGGGCAGTTAATGAGAGAGGTCAAGGTAAATCTTACCTTGTGGGCCCACCTGTCTCACGTCACCGCCACCGAGTCGACCGCTGACGCCGTCTCACGAGACCTCTGACCTCGTCTTGGACTCCTGGCTGGCTCGCCAAATTGTCGTACTCGATCGGACCCGATGCAAAAACAAATGTACTACAAAAAACACTAACACACGTAATTCTTTTTCAAATCTTTATTCTTTACTCATAGCATGCTATGGGGGAAGTTACAGACTGATTTCCCAAAAAAGCCACTCCAGACACTGCCCTCGAATTAAACAATTCTCCACAATTTATAACATTGATGAGGTAGCAGGAAATCTTACGATTACAAATTTAGATAATATTAGAATCATTTTAATCACATATTAAGATACAGTTAGATGTAAAATAATCATTGGTCAGTTAGTTATAATTATTTTAAGCCAAAGCTAGCCCCTCAGTTCCTCATTTGGACCCTTCCCCTTTTCTCCAGAACATCCTAGCCCCTACATTATTCTTCCCATATTTAGCTGTACCTTGAGCTGCTTCTGCAAGATCAGATAGTTCCTTATTTGAGCCTTTGCCTGTCTTTAGTACGTCACCGGTTGCTGGGTAAAGCTTCTTTTTGACTGTCCAAAACAGTAAGCTAAGGCGCCCATAAGGTGATTGATCATTAATTAATCATTGTTCATCGTCTATACCCGTATTTACCCTTTCACCCCAGCAGAGGGTTGTTAGAGATTACAGCAGGGCATTGATAGGATGCAGAATTGGGTTGGGAAGTGGAAGGTGGAGTTCAAGTCAGATAAATGTGAAGCGGTTCATTGCGGTAGGTCAAATTTGAAGAAAACATATCATTAATCATAACAGTCTTGGCAGTGTTACGGATAAACGAGAGCTTGGACTCCGTGCCCATAGGACAGGCAAAGCTGCTGTGCAGGTTGGTAGTGTTGTTAAGAGTGTGTACAGCGTGATGGCCTTCATCAACCGTGGTATTGAGTGAATTCAAGAGCCTTGGGGTAATGTTGCAGCAAGAGACGTCTATAGTTCGATCCCACTTGGAGTACTACGTTCAGTTCTGGTCACCTCACTACAGGAAAGATGTGGATACTATGGAGAGAGTGCAGAGGAAACTTACAAGTCTGTTGCCTGGATTGGGGAGCAGGCCTTATGAGAACAGGTTGAGTGAACCCAGCCTTTTCTCCTTGGAGCGACGGAGAAGGAGAGGTGACCTGATAGAGGTGTAAAAGATGGTGAGAGGAATTGATCGTGTGGATAGCCAGAGACTTTTTTCCCCCAGAGCTGAAGTGGCTACAACGAGTTCGCATAGTTTTAAGGTGCTTAGAAGAAGGTACATGTGTAATGTCGGGGGTATGTTTTTCCACACAGAGAGTGGCGGGTGAGCAAATGCACTGCCAGCAAAGGTGGGAGGTGCTGATGAAATAGGTTCTTTTAAGAGAGATGAGTAGATGAAGCTTGGAAAATAGAGAGCCTTGCGGCAGGGAAATTCTCAGCAGTTTTTACAGCAGTTTAGATGATCGGTACAACACTCTGGGCCAAAGACCCTATAATGTGCCGTAGATTTCCGTGTTTCTCTGTCTTTATCAATACGTCCGTTAGAGGGAATAGAGCAATAGAAAATAACAATATGAAAATTTGCAGATTCATCTTTCTGGATAGGAGGAAATGACATGCTATCAGGTGTTGTACTTTTTATTTAATGTAAAATCAATACTCTCAATAGTAGAAGAAGTTGTGCACTTGTTTATAAATTTGACCTGACAAATACTTCGAAGTTATTTCTTGTTGTATAAAAGGGATTGCAATTAAATGCCAACACCGATAAGAATATTGTTTTCGTGAATATATTAAGGTATCTAGATTTTAAGTAGCAAAGTAATCGCACTGAAAGTAGCAATCACTTTAAGATGGATTACAAGCATCGCCAAAGTATGCTACCTCAATATAAATGTACAATTTAATTCAAAACAATCATATGGAATTCTTCCCGCATATATTATATTAGTTCCATAGTCTGCTGCTAATATTTGAGCACCGCACCCTTTATTGTGTATATATTGAACAATTCTACAACCGCGTACTTTACAGACAATAACATATAGAAAGTGAAAGCAAAAGAGGGCACATTTAGTTTTTTTTTGGTCTTCAACGGGCTGATGTGAAGTATGGGAATGAACCGTCGACGATTCGAGCTGCAAATGATTTGGAAATCCTGATGTGCTGTCGGTCATTTCATCATTGCTGTCAGTCGAAGAGAAAACATGGAAAGCCAGATGCAAGCGAATCTACGACTGGGCCTCTGTTCGAGCGAAAATGAGGGGCATCAAATTGATTAGAAAAACACAGTTTCACCAAACAAAGTAACTTTTGGGACAATGTTCAATGTGGAGTCAAAACAAACAATTTCTTTGAAACATCCATTATTGGCGACAGATTGTCTGCAATATTTCTGGTTTACACAACCAGTCCGCTTCGACTTTTAAA